>NW_027531886.1:325309-325514 GCF_008692635.1 Crocuta crocuta
CATGACCTGAGTGGAAACCAAGAGTTGGAAGTTTAACTGACTGAGCCCCCGAGGTGCCCCAAAATGGTAATCTTTTCATTCCTCCCGCTTTGGCCAAGTGGAGCCCACTCTTACCATCCTCTTCATATTACTAAAATCTTAGATTTAGAAACAGGGTACTCATGTACACTGTTAAACATTTTCATTTTGACACAATTTTCTCATT
>NW_027531887.1:0-12753 GCF_008692635.1 Crocuta crocuta
GCTGCTGATTGGCCGTTGGCTGACCACCGGGGCTTCTTCAAAAGGCTCCGTAGGCGACCGTCAGGGCCCGAGGGGTCGGTGCGTCCCAGTCCTCGCTGCTGGCAGCCCTGGGCTGGGCTGTCAGCGCTGCGTGGGCATCTGTGCCCTCCGTCCTGCCTTGCTGGCCAGAGGCCCTGGGGCACACGGCCCACATCCTGGGCATGTCTGGGGCCCTGCGGTGGGCCGCGGGGCTGTGTAAGGGGGGGCCCAGGGTGTTCTGGGCAGCTGTCCGGTCCTGACCAGCTCCTGCCCGCGGTCCTCACACCAGCACGCATTCCCAAAGTGCCTTCTGNTGGGAGCAGAAATGTGCCGGGGTCAGAGCGTCCCCTCCTGCCCTGTTTCTTCCTCCGGCCACGGGGACATAGGGTCTGAGGTGCAGGGTGGCTTTCTCCCGGGGCCCGGGCCCAGCAGGTATGACCGCAGAGCCAGCAAAAGGACAGTGATAGATACAGGGCACATGTGGGGTCCCCCTGGCCTGGCCATGGGTGGGGGCTCTGCCACAGGCTGTCCGGGCACAATGGGGTCGACAGCCGCCCCTCCCCCGTGCCCTCGGGGAAGCACATAAGCCCCCGGCTGGGCACCAAGGCCGGGCGCCTGTGGTTTGGGGAGCCGGTCCCTGCTGCCCAGGGGCTCAGACATGAAGGGCACATGCTCACAGCCCTGCTGGGGCCGCTCGTGGTGCTGGTGGCGGGCGCACGGGACCCGCCGCTGAAGGACTTCGACTTTGCCAAGGTGGTGGAGCTCGGGGCACCCGCCACCGGGGATGGGCCCACAGTGAACACGCCGGAGAGACCCTTCCGGACCCACTCTGTCTGGAGGCCCTGGAATTGTCCAGACTGCTGTCCCGCTGGGTGGGAAGGTGGCATGCCCAAGGTGGCGCCCTCCGCCTCCCCGTGACCCTAGTTTTCAGGCCTCTGGCACAAGGTTGCCTTTGCTGCTGAGACGGAGCCCCAGGGCTCGTCCTGGAAGGTGACACAGGTGGGGCCGCGGTGTGGGAGCTGGACGGCAGGCTGGCCCTGACCGCCGCGCCTGAAGAGTGAGTGGCGCCCTAGAAGGAAGGACAAGGGCCCCTGCCCACGACCCACGGGGCCACCCTGCTGGGAGGAAGGCACATTCTGGGCGGAAGGAAGCTCCCCTTTCCAGGCGAGGGGCCCTCGGAGCGGGAGGCCCGGGGCCCCTTGCTGTCTCCCAGAGCTGTTGGCGGGGCGGCCTGTGACCTTAGGAGCGGATCTGCCGGGGCCTCACCAGGTCCCCTCCGAGCCTGGTCAGGCGGCAGACAGGCCCCCAGGCACAGGGCCCGGCCCTTGTCACTTGGCTGTGTGAGGCGGGGTGACGATCCTGAGCCGGATGGGGACTCCTGGGGGACACGTTTCTGCTGCAGCAGTGGCCCGCTCAGGGGAGATGCCCTTCCTGGCCACCCGTGGCATGTCCCACTGCCCGGGGGCCGCCCCTGTCCGGAGGGACAGGCCTGGCAGGGGCTGGGGCAGCAGGGATCGAGGGCCTCTGCTCTTCCTAGTGAGGACTGCTGCGCGAGGGAGAAGAGCCAGGCCTTGAAGGGAGATGTCCCGGGAAGTTCAGGGTCCCTAAGAAGGCCAGTAAGGAGTGCCGCCCTGGGGCACCTGAGTCTGCTCGCCCACAGACTGCTCAGCCCAAGGCCACGAGGCTGCCGCTGCCGGGCAGGACCAGCCCTCCCGCTGCGACCAGACCTGGGGGGGTGGCCGCTTCCTGTCACTGCACAGCCCCTGCTCGGCCTGGGCCACCAAGGAGAGGTCCTGGGGGGAGGCGACCCCGCGTGCTCAGGCGGGGACNAACCCCCCGCCACATCCTGTTCCCCAAGAGCATGAGTGGCCTCAGGCTGGGTGCCCTCGAGCTGAGCTGCTGGTAACGTCTTTCAGATGGAAGGGGACCACACTGTGTTTCTGCCTACGTTCTCCCATGGCTCCCTATTGCCCCCAAGTCAAACCCCACAGGCATTGTGTCCAAGGCCCACCAGTCAAGGCTGCTCTTCTCCCCCCGCTGCTGGCTTTCTCCCACTCTCCCCTGCATGGTCAGCCCAGCCCTTTCAGTGTCCGGGTCCCCGCATGCACTCTGTCACCCCGTGTCCTGCACTGACTGTCTGATCGGCCCACTTCCCCATCAGCTGGGGCTGAGACGGCAGACTAGGGGGCCTGGTCAAGGCAGCGTCTCGCCCGGGACGGCCAAGGCTCGCAGGGAGTGGCTGTCTCATGGGCGAGGCCGGGCAGTGCTGGGGGGCCGGTGGGGGGCCGGCCCAGCCCCAGCAGAGGCCGCAGCCCCCCACACTCAGGCTTCCAGAACCCTCCACGAAGGCCCACCGGGGACCTGCCAGACCGAATCCTGAGTCAGGTTCCGGGAAGACCATGGTATTTGAGGCTGCATGTGACAGATTAGAGGTGGCTGGGACTCCTGGGATGTCCCATACAGCTGTCCCGCCCAAGCTCGAAGCACGTGCGAGGTGATCCGGGGCCACGTGACACATCTGGAAGCTGGAAGCCTGAGCCCCGGGTGCGGACGGCTTGGTCTCTGCTGGGAGCCCTCTTCCCGCCACGCCCTCACGTGGCCCCGCTCCACGCACCCGGGAGAGATCTCTGTCTCATCTCCCTCCTGTTAGAAGGCCGCCAGTCCTACCTACAGACCTCCCTCCACCCCCCCACCCCCGGGAGACCCGTCTCCAGGCACAGCCGCGGCAGGGATTGAGGCTTCAACAGTCGCATTGCCGTGGACACGATTCGGTGCTAATAAAAGTAAGCGCGATGCAGAGGCTGGGCTGGGCCCAGGGCCTGCGCGCTGCGAGCTAAGTGCCCACGTTGCTGGATGTACAAGGACACGGGAAAGGGCTGCTTGAGCCAAACACAAGCGTTACTAAAAAGTGATCTGGGGGCGTCCGGCGGGCTCAGTCGGTGAAGCGTCTGACTTCGGCTCAGGTCATGATCTCACGGTTCGTGGGTTCGAGTCCTGCGACAGGCTCTGTGCTGACAGCCCGGAGCCTGGAGCCTGTCTTCAGAGTCTGTGTCTCCCTCTCTCTCTGACCCTCCCCTGCTCACGCCGTCTCTCTCTCTGAAAAAGAAGTACACATTAAAAGAATAAAACAAAAGTGGTCCGGAGAAGAGTGCAGGCCGAGTGGGAAGGCAGGTGGTGAGCGGCTCTCGTAAGTGCATGATGGGACGGGAGGAAGGCAGGCTCAAGGGACTAACCTGCGGATGAAATGGCAGAATTAAAGCATCAGCTGACGAACACAGAATGAACGAGTGAACAGACAGGGCGGAGGGGCAGCGTGACGGAGGCCATCGGGAGGGCCAGGTGGGAGTGCTGGTGCCGCGCGGCCCAGCGGCCGGGGCCAGGGCTTGCCTGGATGGGCTCAGCAGTGGCCGTGAGCCCGGGACGCACCGGCACAGACTGTCCACGCCGAGGAGCAGACAATGACCGGCGGTGGCTGAGGTCGGGCGCGTGAACCAGTCCCAGCAAAAGAAGGGAGTGAAAAGTGGGCAGAAAAGGGCTTGAAGAAAGAGAGGCCGAGATATGCCCAAGCTTGATGAAACACACCCAGGGATGCGGGGAAGCCTAAAGGCGAGGGAGCCACCCCCAGGGAGGCTGCGCTCAAGTGGACACTCGCGGTTTAGACATGTCACGGAGCCACAGAGAAAAGGCTGTGACAGCTGGCTTCTCTCAATGGGGGGTGAGGCACATCTAAAACCAACTCCGAGTTCTGGGAAATAAAGCTATGCTTTTTTAATGTATTTTTAAAATTAATTCATTTTATTCTTGAGAGACGGGGGGGGAGGGCGCATAAGCAGGGGAGGGGCAGAAGGAGACGGAGGGACAGAATCCCAAGCTGACTCAACACAGGGCTTGACGCGGGGCTCGAACCCACGAACTGTGAGATTATGATCTGAGCCAAAATCGAGTCGGACGCTTAGCCGATTGAGCCCCCTGGGGCCCCAAGAAAGCGATGTTTAGAGAAGTCAACGTGGGGAGAATCTGTCCCTCGCACACCTGCAGTACAAGAAATAAAGGCTGGTGTGCTCCTCAGATAGAGGGCACTGTAGGTGATGCCCCCTGAGGTCTGCGGGGGGGACAGCAGCACAGGGGACGTGGGGCTGCATGGCTCAGCGAGGGGGGGGTCACGGCCCCCCCACACCGACCACGGGCATTCCCTTCCCCGCCGCGTGTTTATTGCGTGTCGGTACGGCCTCGGTAGCTCTCCCTTCTCTTCTCTAGGTGTGCAAGCCCGTCCACAGCTGTCCAGTGGGGGCTCCTTCCCAGCAGCCCGAGTCTTTTTGACACATTTCCCCGATTCCTCAAACACGCGTTTACTGGAAACACTCCGAGTTCCTTTCATGGTGTCTGTGACTCAGCCGTGGAATAATCTCTCCGCGGAGCCTGGCTCCCTTTGGGAGAGGGCGGTGTTGAGAAGCCAAGGTCCGAGAGCCAGGCGCCCTCCGCACGCCCTTCGCAGGGGTGACACGCCGCCTAGCCTTCTTCGCAGAGAGGCACCCCCTTCCCACACGTCCATATTTCTCGTCCCCTTCCCAACACTGAGAAAAACGCCCCCTTCGGCATCCCAGGGCGCACAGAAAGCCGTTTCAGGATGGCTCACCCAAACCACCTCGAAAGACAAGGCTTGGAAAATCCGGAACTCAGGATTTGTTTGGAATTAGGCTGAGAATATGCAGAAGAAATCAGGGCTGATTCCGCTGACCCCCTTCATGTGTTATGTCATTCGTGTATTATACAGTTTTATTCCTTTTAAAAATTTTTTAATGTTTGTTTAATTTGGAGGGAGAGAGACGGATACACAGAGTGTGAGCAGGGGAGGGTCAGAGAGAGAGGGAGACGCAGAATCCGAAGCAGCTCCAGGCTCCGAGCTGTCAGCCCAGAGCCCGACACGGGGCTCAAACTTGTGAACCGTGAGATCATGACCTGAGCCGAAGTCGGACGCTTAACTGACAGCCCCCAGGCGCCCCGGTACGGGTGTATTCCACTTGTTGTTTTTGAGTGTAATAGGTTACCATGATCCCCAAATCAAATCTACACCAAGGAGTCATGATGGGGGGGGGCGTCTAAGGTCCTCCGCAGCCCGCCTACCCTCCTGCCCCTGGGGGCCACTACACTCCTGAGATTTCGGTTCTCCGTTCTGTGTTTCTTCGGGCAGAAATAAGCAGACATGTGCTTTCTTACTGCCCTTTGAGTCTCACCTCAGGCTTGCTATGCGCTGCGTCACCCCGCCCCAGTGCGTGGAGACCTGTGCGCTGTTTTCAGAGCTGCGAGGGGCTCTGCTGTGGGCACACCATCTGCTCCAACCAGTCTCCTGAGCGGGGCATTTAGGGGGCTTCCGACGGCTCATAGTGAGAAACAGGGTTCCGGTGGGTAAGGGCCGCGTGCATCTATTTTTTGTGTTGTTGGGGATGATTCTTTAGGGTACATTCCCGAGCGGGGTTCTAGAACAAAAGATAAATGGGTTTTGTTAGATATTGCCACGTTTCCCGCTCCAGGGATTATAGCATTTTGCGGTCCGAGCAGCTCCGGGCCCCACAGCCTGGCCAGGGAGTGTGTGGTGTGGCTGAGCTCTTCGATTTTTCGCCATAGGATTGGTGAGAAACAGTACTCAGTGCTGGTTGAGTTTACGTGTCTCTGCTGGTGACTGAAAATGGACACCACCCATTCACTGGGGCCGTCCTTACAAAGGACCCCAGATCTAAACTTCAGGCGGATTCTCTCCCAGCTCTGGAGGCTGGAGTCTGAGATGCGGGCGTGGCTGGCTTGTGTCCTCCCGAGGCGTCGCCCATGGCCAGCTCCTCCCCCCGTCCCCACATGGTCGCCCCGGTGTGTGTGTCTGTGTCTTAATCTCTTCTACAAGGACCCCGGTCATGTTTAACCTGTATGGCATCATTTTGATTTAATTGCCTCTTCAAAGGCTCCATCTCCAAATAGTGTTGCCTTCTGAGGCATTGGGGCCAGTTTAGCAGAGAAATTTGGGGGGAACACAATTCATAATAAACATCTTTTCCTTTGTTTAGGTATCACTTTACCTTTTTGTGTGTGAATTATCTGGTTGTGTAATTTTCCATTTTTCTGATGGGTTTTTGGCTCTTTTTTCTTTAAATTTTAACTGTTTATTTTTGAGAGAGAGAGAGAGAGAGAGAGAGAGAACGAGTTGGGGAGGGGCAGAGAGAGAGAGGCAAAGAGAGAATCCCAAGCAGGCTTTGATCGGGCAGCGCAGAGCCTGATGTGAGGCTCGAACTCAGCAACTGTGAGATCATGACCTGAGCCGAAGTCAGGCACTTAACTGCCTGAGTCACCCAGGCACCCGTTTTTTTCAATTTTTAAAACTTCTTATAGAGTGTACTATTAGCCATTGCATGTGATATCTGTTGGAAATACTTTCTCCAGATCTGTCATGCATCTTTTGACTTTGTTTATGCCTTTATTTCTTGCTAAAAAAAAGTTTAAAAATACAGACAGCTTATTTATCTCTACTTTTTTACTACATCTGGATTTTGATGCAAGTTAGTGTGGCCTATGGGTTTGTAATGGCTTGATTTGCCTGGGCTGCATGTTTCCCAGGATTCCCAGATGGCGACAGCCTTACAGTACCAATGAAATGAGCTCCCATAATGACATGAGGTCAAACTCCTGCCCCAAACCCCTTATTTGTGAATTTATGTGCCTCCTGGTGCTTTTGCCTTCAGGAGTGAACTGATGCAACTGGAAAGCCTTTCCCTACATCCAGGTAATAGGGAAATTCACCAATGATTTCTCTCATTACATGTGTGGTTCTATTTCCATTTTTAACATTTAGATCTCTGATTCATTTGATGTTTACTCTCATGCATGAGGTGAATATGCTTCATTTTAATCTTCTTCTAGGTGGATATCCAGTTGTTCTGACAGCATTTATTTACAAAAATCTATTTTTTCCCTGCGATAGAAGAGGTCTCCTTTGCAGCACAGCCTGTTCATTCTGGCTCATGAGAGCCTACTGTATGTATATTTCCTCCCAGATCTGCATTCTGTAAGGTTATTTTGGGTTACACAGATGTCTTTTTATCCCTACCACATTTTATGGCTTCCAGCGATAGTATTAGAATTTTAAAAATATAACATAATATCAAATGTGGCTCTCCTCTTGTTCAGCCAGGTGAGTGTAGCTGATTTCACAATCTTTGTGGCCCTAATGTGTGTGCCTACCCCCAGCATCCATGCTGGCACCCTAACCCCCGGTACGATGGCACTGGGGGCTGCGCTTTTGGAAGGTGACAAGGTCATGAGGGTGGAACCGGGATGCCACAGAGCTCCCCGCCCTCCCCGGGGACACTGAGAAGCCCTGGCCGGCCCCTCAGGCACACCTGAGTGGAACTCCCAGCTTCCAGAGCTGGGAGAAATCAGCGTCTGTTGTTTACAAGCCACCTAGCATGTGGTTTGTGCGCTCTCAGCCCAGGGGACTGGGAGAGCCTGCCCCGTGGCTCCAGCGCAGGAAGCCGTCGTGGCTCTGCTCTTAGGAACCCCCTTCTCCTGCTGCGTTTCTCTCCGTTCGTCTTAGTCTCCTCGAATGTCTTGTCAGGAAACCATACTCGAAAAAAGCAGAGCCAACAGGATTAGTTCAAAGAGTAGGATGGTATTTCTGTCCTTGTATTTCATCTTCTTCTGCCAGGCACCGGAGGAGCTGGCAGTCAGGGGCCACCCTAGTCCACAGCCAAGGCCCGAGACTCCCCGCGCTCGGGGGCAGCGGGGGGTCTAGCTGCACGTTTGTGCCAGGGCTGCTTTACTTTCGTTCACCTTTACCCACAGGGCTCATTTCCCAAGCAAGGGCTGGGTGGTGCCTTATCCGGGTCGCCCTTGGAAAAACCCAACACGACGCAGGGCTTTATCTTTCCTCCACCTTCCACATCTTGCTTGTTTTTGAGTTGATAGAACCCTTGGAGGCCAAGTGGCGAAAGGGTCTGGAAATGTGGTCCGCACATCCCACCCCCAGCCCCCGGGGAAGGGTCGTCCCGGCCGCCTCCCCTTGGGTTTTAGGGGCTCAGACAGATCCTGCCACGCCCTCTGCCCTCTGCTCCCAGGCAGGGGCTCAGAGGACCCAGGGGTGAGAAGCCCCCGCCCACAGAGAACTCCCATGGAAGTGTGGGGGATGTGCGGATCCAGTGAGGCCTGGCCCTGGTCATGGAGTAGAGGTGGGAGGCAGCAGAGCCAAGCCCGGCCAGGAAGTGGGCAAGTGCAGACGGGTGGCGTGGAGGGGCGGAGGGAACGGCATGTCCCGGGCTGGCTGTGGCTGTGGGGGGGCAGGAGGCCAAGGCCAGCTGAGCAGAATAATGAGTGAGCCAGGAAGGAGTGGGAGCTTTTTCTCTTTTCTCTCGATTTTTAATGACAAAGGATCCAAACTGCAGCTTCTAGAAGAACTCCTTGGGCCTCCCCTTGGACTTGACCTTGGCCTACTGCCCACCAGGGTGAAAGACCAGGCTCTTTGGCCTTCCCAGACTGAGCAAGGGAGAGGGTTGAATCCCCAGTGGTATCAGTGGTGTGACCGGGCTTAGGATGCTCATTCTGGAACCTCCCAATGGAAGGAAGCAGACAGAAGCGGGGGCTGGCCTGGCCATGCTGACGCTCCCCGGGGCCTCTCCCTATCCTCCAGCAAATCTGGGCCGGGCACTGCAGCCACCACTGAAGAGTAATGCCACCCAGTGGGCAGCGTCACCACCTCACAAGGAGACAGGCCAGCATGGCGTCTTGGTGGCTACTGGCCGCGCACAGTGACCCCCGCAGAGGCATTTAAATGGGTTCCAGGGGCTGGAGGGAGGACACAGCCTGGGTCCCGAGGCGGGTGTGCAGCCGCGTGGACCGCTGGAAAGATGAGGCGTGTCCTGCTCACAGCTCTGTTGACGGTGGTCTTGGCTCCCTGGGCCCAGGCCGTGTGGCTGGGCAGGCTGGACCCGAGGCAGGTAAGGGCCCCGCTGCTGGTGCCTGGGGACCCCCGCCCCCCCGGTGGGCCCCGCAGTCTCTGGCTTAACCCCCCAGTGCCAGCCAGGCCACCACTGGCTCTGGGGGGATGGGTTGGCCTGAGTAAGGGGCCCTGGGCTCCCAGATCGAGAGGACGCTTCAAAGGGCTGGGGGACCTGGCCCCCCTCACCTGCTCCTCCCCCACCAGCTTCTGGGGTCCTGGTACGTCCTTGCCGTGGCCTCCGGCGAGAAGGACTTTGCGATGGAGAAGGCCACGAAGAGCATCGAGGGCGTCGTGGTGACCCTCACTCCAGAAAACAATCTGAAAATGCTGTCCTCCCGGCACAGGTGAGCGAGCTGTGCGCCCTTCGTCCCCGAGAGCAGGCGCGGCGGGCCGCTCGGTGGGTCGTGGCGATGGGGGGGCCTTCTGGGGCAAACCCCCCTCCAGCTGCCGCTTAAAGTGGGCTCGGAACCACTGGGAACCTTCCCCCCACACCCGCATCTGCCTTCGGGAGCTGTGGGGCCCTGGGCCCGGCTGGGGTACGACAGTGGTCACGTGTGTCACGTGTGGGCCCCGAAGCCACGTGGCTGGGTGAGTCCCGCTGACGTTGGTGCAATCAGACACGCAAATACAGAAATGAGGCATCCGGAGAGCTTCAGGCTCTGTGAAAAGCCCCGACGACGATGGAAGGGCCACGGGAATTGCCACGGGGCTCAGATGCCATTTTCGGTGTCCACGCTCTGGTGTGACTGGTCAGCAGCATCTCCTGGTGCATCTCTGTCCGGGAGCCCCGGCCAGACCCTGATCTGGAAAGACGATTGTGCCGAGGCCCTACCCCCAGGACTCACATCCAGGTCAGGGCTTGAAGAAGAGGCGAGAGGGTCTCTTACGTTCAATTTAATTTAATTGAGTTCCATTTGCTGGCCTTTGGGTAGGAAGTGCATTTGCATAGCTCAGAAATCATAGTCCCCAAAGGTATGGGGGGGGTCCTTCCCACCTGCCCCAGCCAGCCCGTCCCTGCCCCGCAGGTGACTGTGTTTGTGACTTGTGATGACTCCTCAGACACGGCAGCCACGCGCCAGCTCACGTGTGTCACTGAGCCACGCACACCGGGAATCGTTCTGGATCAGTCCACGGCGGCTCTGCTCTCTTTTAAAACATTTCAGATTTTATTCTCTTTTGTCTTCAGTAAATTTTTAAAAATTGTGACAAGATACATAGAGCACAGAGTTTGCCATCTTAACCACTTTATTTATTTATTTTTTTTATTTCTAGGAGAGAGAGAGCCTGGGGTGAGC
The DNA here is from genome assembly GCF_008692635.1 of Crocuta crocuta. Lineage (NCBI taxonomy): Eukaryota > Metazoa > Chordata > Mammalia > Carnivora > Hyaenidae > Crocuta > Crocuta crocuta. The sequence goes on from NW_027531887.1 coordinate 10,291, forward strand.
TGGTGCAGGCTGGCGTGGCTGGGCAGCGTGGTGCGGGCCCGTGGGCTTTGCTCCTGCGTTTCGGGGTCGGCAGCAGGGGGTGGGTTTCGGCTGGCTCTGCTGCCCGTGTCTCCCTCCGACCCAGGGAGGCCACGCCGAAGGCACAGCAGGTCAGGGAGCAGGGCACTTCTGGCCCAGCCGCCGGGCGCCACGGGCGTCCCCAGCCCACGCCCCAGGCCCCCCGTGTCCCATCTAATGGGGGGGGCGGATTCAATCTGTGATCCCGCCACCTCATCCCACAGACGCCCCTCTAGACCACACACCTCCAAGTGGCTGAGGCCCCCGTGGCCCCCGTGGCAGCTCAGGGGTCTCTCGGGGGCGGCGCGGGGCCCCCTCCTGCAGGGCATCCTCTGAAGCTTGCCTGCACTGGTCCCTGGCCCCATCCTCCGAGGCTGCCTCACCTCCTCCCTGCGCGGAGGCGGCCCAGAGCAGGCTGCTTCCCGTCGGCACCGAGCCCTTCACTCTGCTCCGCGGCCGTCTAAGCTTTTGCCCCCACAGCTCCTTTACACCCTCCGTGGGTCCCTATGTCTGAAACCTCATTTATCCAGCTGCCAGGGGCCACGCCGCGGCTTTGGACACAGCCTCTTCCTAGGTATTTGGTTATTAGAATTTGGAGGTTGTCAGCCTCTGAGGGACAGGGCTCCAGCGCCCTAGATGCCCTTCTGTGCAGCCACACATGGACTCTGCACCGAATTCTCCAGGGTCGCGACAAAGACATCACCCGAAAGTAGTCCTTGCAAGGAGAGACTTTTACCACCTCACAGTGTCCGCACCAGCCTCCCGGCTCGGCTCAGCTGGGAGCCCCGACCTCGCGGTCACCCAGGCGGCCAGGGCCGTGGCCTCAGCTGAGGCTCGACAGGGGCAGGGTCTGCCTCCAAGACCACGGCCGTGCACGGGCCACTGGCAGCACTCGGCTTGGACGGGGACCTCAGCACTCTCCTGTCTCAGCCTGGACCCTCGGCAGGTGCTCGCACTGGGGCCTCCTAGGGTGCTTCTCCAGAGCACTAACTGGGAGAGACACACAGACAGACGGAGACACAGAGACAGAGATACAGAGACAGACAGAGAGATGCAGAGCACAGACACAGGAGAGAGGAAGCAGGGATCCGCTGGGAAGTGACACCCATCCCAGCCCCCAGATCCCGTCCCACGTGCCACCCACCCGGGAGGGGGAGGAGACGACACAGCGATGTGTGACCAGGATTTGGGACCGAGGGAGCCCCAGGGGGGACAGCCCAGCACAGAGGCCCAACCAGGCACGGGGACCCGAGCCCAAATGCAACGGGAGCCCCCGGAAGTGCGTGTCAGACGGGCACGTGGTGTGAATGTGTTCACTTCAACCTTCCCACCGAGCCCGGGCGCCAGGCAGGAGGGGTGGCTCCTCCTGGAGCCAGAGCAGACCCAGGCCTGCTGTGTGTGTCCTATGCCATGCGCAGCCCGTCCTCATGCTTCCGCGGCCACGTATGTGCACGAGCCTCGTGTGATAACAGGGACACACCTATAGGTGTCTCCCCCCGATGGCGTCCCTACAAGGACCCCACTGTGCAGACGGGAGCCTGGGGGGCCCTAGGAGGCATGGGGGTCGTGCTGGGTCACAGCCCTGCTCAGGAGGAGCACCCAGGTCCGAGCGCGCCTCTGCACCCTCAGCACTGGGGCCCCGACTGCGCCCGGGCCTCCCGGGGGGTGTGAGTGGCTGTGCCGGTGTCCTTGTAGGGCCAGGGCACGGGGGGAGGGGAGCCCTCAGCAGGCCGGGAGGGGCTCTTGTGTGAGGAGGAAGCTTGGGAGGGGTCCCCAGGCAGTGACCTCACCTCCCTGGTCACAGAGCCCGACGGAATTCGGAACCCGGGTCAACAGGCAGCCACATTCTGGACACAGCGCCCTCCTTGGCTCATTTGCTCAGACGCGTGCGTGTGAGCAGGATGTTGTGCTGTGTTCCCGTGTCCCGCTGCTGCCGGCTCAGGAGAGCTGACGGCGGCAATGCTTCCCGACCCTGGAGACCGTGGGGAGGCTCTTGGCCAGGTCGCCTCAGGTCCCTAACCCNCCCGCAGGCAGGAGCGAGTCCCGCGGGGGCCCCGCTGTCCGCAGGTGACCCTGGGGCTGTGCAGGGACCAGGGGCGCCCGAGGGGGGACAGCCGGGTCCTGCTGCTGCCCCTGAGGCTACTCCTCCCCCTGTGGCTGCTCCTCCACCCGCAGCTGCTCCTCCACCCGCAGCTGCTCCTCCACCCGCAGCTGCTCCTCCTCCCTCAGCCGCTCCTCCACCCGTGGCTGCTCGTCCACTCTCAGCTGCTCCTCCACCCGCGGCGGCTCCTCCACCCCCGGATGCTCCTCCAAACGCGGCTGCTCCTCCACCAGCAGCTGCTCCCCTGCAGGAAGAGGCGGCTCTTCCTCCCGCGGCCGCTCCTCCACCGGCTGCTGCTCGACCAC
>NW_027531887.1:12933-13111 GCF_008692635.1 Crocuta crocuta
CCACCCTCAGCTGCTCCTCCACCCGCGGCTGCTCGTCCACCCTCAGCTGCTCCTCCACCCGCAGCTGCTCCTCCACCCGCGGCTGCTCCTCAACCCGCGGCCGCTCCTCTGCCGCCGGCTACTCGTGCACCCCCGGCTGCTCCTCCATCCGCAGCTGCTCCTCATACCGCGGCTGCTC
>NW_027531888.1:0-643 GCF_008692635.1 Crocuta crocuta
GTGATGGCGCCCGTGCAGGGGCAGGAGGAGGGGGATTCACAGGGGTGGGTGGGGGTGGTGGGGGAGGAGCAGCCGCAAATGGACGAACAGCCTCCAGTGATGGAGCAGCTGCGGGTGGAGGAGTAGTGGCGGGTGGACGAGCAGCCGCGGGTGGAGCAGCAGCCGCGGGTGGAGGAGCAGCCGAGGGTGGAGCAGCAGCTGTGGGTGGAGGAGTATCCGTGGGTGGAGCAGCAGCCACGGGTGGAGGAGCAGCTGCTGGTGGAGGAACAGCCACGCGTGGAGAAGCAGCCACGCGTGCAGGAGCAGCCGCGGGTGGANGCCGCGGTATGAGGGGCAGCCGTGGGTAGAGGAGTAACTGCGGGTGGACAAGCAGCCGCGGGTGGAGGGGCAGCCGCGTGTGGAGGAGCAGCCACCGGTGGAGGAGCAGCCGAGGGTGGAGCAGCAGCCGCGGGTGGACGATCAGCCCGGATGGAGGAGCAGCCGCGGATGGAGGAGCAGCTGCGGGTGGAGGAGCAGCCGCAGTTGGAGGAGCAGCGTCGGTTGGAGGAGCAGCCGCGGATGGAGGAGCAGTTGCGGGTGGAGCAGCAGCCGCGGTTGAAGGAGCAGCGGCGGTTGGAGGAGCACCAGCGGGTGGAGGAACAGC
>NW_027531889.1:0-554 GCF_008692635.1 Crocuta crocuta
AAGGCATGTCAGCAGTTCACAGGGTGTGAGTTGGAAGTCTGTTGGTAAGTATCGGGTGCTGGGGTGGGTGGGTTGGTGGCTCCGTCGGTTAAGCCTCCAACGCTTGAAATCGGCTCAGGTCATGATCTCATTTCATGAGATCGAGCCTCATGTCAGGCCCTGCGGAGACAGCGTGGACCCTTGGAATTCTGTCTCTTCCTCTCTCTCTGCTTCTCCTTTGCTTTTGTGCATACACTCAGTCTCTCTAAGTCAATGAAAACAACAACAACAACATCAACAACAACAACAAACAAATNACAACAAACAAATCCAAAAACTGCTCTTCTTAGGGAGCACAAGGACCTGCCCCAAGGGAACCCTCCACTTGGGGACATTCTTTCACCTGAAACACAGGAGCAGGAGCCCGAGGATCTGGGAGGCTGGCACCATCATACTACTTCTCCCCCTCCCCAGGCAACTTAGACCCTGTCCGAAGAGAAGTCCCATTTATCAGCATCTGGCTACAGGGATGGACCTGTGGCAGAGGCATTTGGGGCGGATGTTGATGCAAATCC
>NW_027531890.1:0-662 GCF_008692635.1 Crocuta crocuta
GCTATAAATGAGGTGCATAATAAAATGGAGGCATCCAATGCACGAGCTGAAGAGGCAGAAGAATAGGTGAATTAAAAGACACAATTATAGAAAAAGAGGAAGCCGAGAAAAAGAGAGATAAACTGATCCAGGAGCACAAAAGGAGAGAACTGAGTAATACAATCAAATGGAACAATATCTGTATCATAGAAATTCCAGAAGAGGAAGAAAGAGGGAAAGGCACTGAAGGAATCCTTGAACAAATTATAGCTGAGAACTTCCCCAATCTGGGGAAGAAAACAGACATTGAAATCCAAGAGGCNTCTTCCCAAGTAAACAAAACTTGAAAGAATTCGTCACCACTAAACCAGCCCTACAAGAAATCCTAAGGGGGACACTGAGGAAGTGTTGCAAGGAACACAAGGTACCAGAGACACCACCACAAGCATGAATCCTACAAAGGACACAATGACTCTAAACCCACATTTTTCAATAATAACACTGAATGTAAATGGACTAAATGCTCCAATCAAAAGACATGGAGTACCAAAATGGATAAAAAAACAAAATCCATCTATTTGCTGTCTACCAGAAACTCATTTTACACCTGAGGACACCTTCAGATTAAAAGTAAGGGAATGGAGAAGTATCTATCATGCTACTGGAAGTCAAAAGAAAGCTGG
>NW_027531891.1:0-962 GCF_008692635.1 Crocuta crocuta
AGGCTGCCATTTGAGGGGAAAACCAGGATCTAACTTCCTATTGTTGCATCTTGGTCACTGAAAGCTTGAATCAGATAACTCCTGTTCTCCTACAGCAAGTGACCATGTCTCAAAGACATTGGGAATAGTGATATAATTGGTATTAGACTTATTATATGAAGGAGAAGAATGATTTATAACTGGATATATGTCTTAGAGGTTAAAAGGGTAGAAGAAATCAACTGAGAATCACTGGAGAGGTATTCTATCTCACATAGTCCTGGGCAAATACTTGCATCAGCCTTTTTAGAATGTTGAAGTTTTGTAGTACAGGAGAATTCCCATTTTGGTTAGATTGAAATGACCTAATGAAACAGTTGATTACCATATGCTCTTATTTTACATTTTTTTCTTCATTCCACATGTTATTTTATTACCTGAGAAAAATATTTTTTGGCAGGATTCCTCCATCGAGAATACCATCGCCAACTCCAATGAAAACAAAGGAACAGCTAATGACCTTACTTTGTAGCCAACTTCCACCTGGACTTGATTCAGGACACCTGTTAACCAGCTTCCAACACCGGGTCCCAACCTTTGTGGAGGCAGAGAATTGGAGGTTCTTACACTGTCTACACTCTCAGCATCAACAATGGACAGACTAGCGAAGTTGTTCTTTACTGCTCCCTATAATGTCATGTCCAACTCCCCACGGGGTCCCAGCCCTGAACACAGTCCCCAGTCCCGCGGGGCAGGGAGGCTCTTTTGTGATACTGGCTCCACTTTCCCATTGCATCTGCACCGAAGGGGGCAACACTGCTTTCTTTGGTGAAAAGTGTGCACCATGTAAAGGAAGACTGCACATTTCAGCTCGCAGCTGTTTGCCTGGAGAGAGGTCGGTGCCCCTGGGTCTTCCACTCAGCGTTAGTTACAACGTGAACAGGTGAGCAGGGCCTGTGTGGTGTTGCACTTGAGCTTTGGGC
>NW_027531891.1:1816-37444 GCF_008692635.1 Crocuta crocuta
GGTTTCTTTCTTTCTTTTTTTTTTTTTTTACATTTTTTAAATGTTTTATTTATTTGAGAGAGAGAGAGACAGACAGACAATGTGAGCAGGGGAGGGCCAGAGAGAGGGGGATATACGGAATCTGAAACAGTCTCCAGGCTCTGAGCTAGCTGTCAGCACAGAGCCCAACGTGGGGCTCAAACCCACGAACCATGAGATCATGACCTCAGCTGAAGTCGGACGCTTAACTGACTGAGCCACCCAGGTGCCCCTCGACTATTGGTGTCTTGAGGTGGCAGTGATGCCAGTGCTGGGATGGTCACAGGGAATGATGATGTACCATGTCCCAGGAGAGCATCCTACTGCAGGTGCACTCTGATCCCTTCTGCACGACATGCAGCTGAGGCCGTGAGCATGTCAGTGATGTAAATCTATCTGTGTCAACAACTCAGATTCAGATGATACAAAAACATCTTGGAAAATGTAGACAAGAGTCCATGGAAGTCATTCGGTCTTAACAGAATGACTTTCTTGCCCAAGAGACACAGAAGAAGCTACTGTCCTTAACCTCCTCTTGAGGCTTGCACATCCTTCCTTGATTCAGCCAGAAGGTCTGCAACTCATACAGCTTAGGGAGAAACAGGTGAGCAGGGAGGCAGCCAGGGGATAGCAAAGCACAGATGTTAGACCTTCTGTTTGACCCCATTATCCCCGGTACTCCCTTCCTTCCTTCCTTCCTTCATTCCTTCCCTCCTTCCTTCCTTCCTTCATTCCTTCCTCCCTCCCTCCCTCCCTCCCTCTTTCTTTCTTTCTTTCTTTCTTTCTTTCTTTCTTTCTTTCTTTCTTTCTTTCTTTTCATCTTAGTTTCTCCATTTGGTTTAGATTGGGTAGTTTCTTGTCTCTGATCTTTCCCCCTTTATGGTTCCAGTCTTCTTCCTGGGCCCTTACACTCCCCCATCCAGTAATGCCTACACGTCTTTCCTTCAGGCCACTTCTCCAGCCACATTATGTCAATGACTATTCATGCTCTTTGAATATCTACTAACTAAACAGCTTGCTTCAGAGCCCTCCATACCATGGCTATATATGCGAATTGTCCGATTTTACTTAGACCAACATATGATGCACACCTGGACGGAGCCTGGAGTTCTTTCTCGAGCATTAGCTGCATAGGAAGGCCTGCATGTTTAATCCGATTTGGTAAGAAACAAAGATGGTTTCTTAATGCCATGGTTATTATAATGCAGTAAGAATGTTTATCATATGCACAGAAACACAACACACAGCAGGCATGAGGCAACACAGCAGCACCAAGGTGAGAGGGGCTGGCAGGGAGAGGAGCTGCAGGCCGTACATTTTTACTGTGTGTTCCCTATTTATTAATAGGGAAGCAAGTAAGCAAGTTACTTAGCCGTAAGATCGGATAGTCTGGAAGTTTCAGCGGGCTGCCAACTTTGGTGTGCCCTGGGCAGCCTGGTACCTTGGGTGATTAGGGCAGGGGACACTTCCCAGACTTCCCCTGACAGGAGGCCAGAGAGGATTTGGAGATGGGCTTGCATCTCGAAGGCGGGGGCCTGGGCAAGTCTTTTACCGTCTCTGGGAACGAGCTACACTCGGGGAGGCAGTTCCTCCACGCCTGGCACACCGAGAATGCAGAAATAAGAAACTACATTCGATATAAACCCTCACGAGGCTGACGTCCTGAGCGGAGGCAGAGGTGTTAGGGCAAGAGTGGGAAGTATTGTAGAGACTGAAACTCCTGAGTTGAGTGGCCCAAGGAACGGCCTGGGTCCAGTAGTAAAGAAAGTACTATATTCCCTTCCTGGCATTGACTGCTGCTGAGCTCCACACGATCTTACACTTTGGTGTCTCTGACATTCCCCATGCGTGGTGGCAGCTCAGTCATACAGTTACTTGATGAACCAAGGACATGTCCACGGGGCCTGCGCTATCCTGGGAACTACTTTCTGAACAATGAAGAGTCAATTTAGAAAAGGGCCGAGTCTTGCTGTACAACCTTGACGTCTCTGCTACGACCTTTGTCTGGGCTTGCCATGGTGTCCACGCAGTATCCTCAGCTATCACACGTGCCTGCACCGCCAGTCAATGGGCCCTGATGCTGTAGCCACTTGCTGCATGACCTACACCTGATTGAGGCTCACTCCTGGTCCTTTGCCCACTCGAACTGAGTGACTTCAGGTTAGCTGACACTCGGAGTGGTGTAGTTGATCCAAGGTGTTGCTTCAATACTCTAGAGACGTCCACAAAATAGTGGGCTTCATTCTCTGTGGCCGGAGGTACAAGATGCAATTTCCATTCCTTGACCTTGAAGAGGATGTGCCTGCCATGCTCAGGCATCCAGACCCCTGACAGCCACCAGTGAGTTGGGCCCCAGCATTGTTTGTAGCATCTGCATCCCACTGTCAGAGCACATGTGTTTTGGCAAGGTATCTGTCTCCTGGTCCTAATGAACACGATGTTGTCACTGGAGTGCGGTACCGTGGGACGCTCGTGATGTGTTCACACGGTGGTATGTGTGACAGAAGCAGAGAGTTCACATAGCCCTGGGCCAGGACTGAGGATGTGACCCGCTGTTCACCACAAATGAATGCGAACTCCAACAGAAGACTGCCTTAGAGTGAGGATCACGGAGTATGGGGGGAGAGCTCTGGGGGAGCCACTGATCCCCATGTGTATTCTGTCCATGGGTGGGACTGCCCTCCACCAAGGGGAATTTAATTTGGGGGCCTGGAAAATCAAGGAGAAATGGAAAGAAACAAGGAACAGTGCTTAGTGAGATGCTGGGAAAGAAAGAGGCTGCTTTGTGCCTGAAATTCTTGGGTTGTCTTTGGAGAGTGTATATATTTAAAGTATGAATCAAACCACAAAAAATGATTTGGCCTAAAACACACACACAAAAAAATTAAAATCAGTAAAGGTGGCATAATATTGTGCTTCTCTCTCATTACTTTAGGATCCAATGGGGATGTGGTGATGACCCAGACCCCAGTCTCCCTGCCCGTCACCCTTGGACAGCCGGCCTCCATCTCCTGCAGGGCCAGTCAGAGCCTCCTGCACAGTGATGGAAAAACCTATCTGGATTGGTTCCTGTAGAAGCCAAGCCAGTCTCCACGGCTCCTCATCTATCAGGTTTCCAGCCGGGCCTCGGGGGTCCCAGACAGGTTCAGTGGAAGTGGGTCAGGGACAGATTTCACCCTGACAATCAGCAGGGTGGAGGCTGAGGACATCAGGTTTATTACTGCTACCAAGCTACACACTTTCCTCCCACAGTGATTCAGCTCTGAACACAAACCTGTGTGGTGCATCACCAGCCCTCCACATGTGATGCTTCTGTAGGGATCAGGCACAGCAAAGCCTCAGTTGCCCTAAGAGGCAGGTGCTGGGGACGTCAGGGCATCACGTGCAGCTGAGGGCTCTGGACGGTGTCATGGCCCCTCAGCTCCACCAGCCCAGCACAGCAGGACCCGCCCCGGAACGGAGGTGACTGACATGCCCTCTGAGCAGTAGGAGGGAAGGGAGAGCGGACATGCACCCCATCCACACCCTCCCCGCCTTGTGCATGGGTAAAGGACATCGAGTCAGCTGAAGACTCAGCAAACAGAGGCATATTTGTGACAACACAAGTTGAATACATTTGAAGTTAACAAGTTTTGCTATTAACACGAGAATATTTGGTATCGTGCATATATCATGTCTCATTTTTGCACGTTCTGAACGTCTTCATTACCAGTTACACGAATCCCTCTTGTACAATGTTCTCCAGACAACTTTCCATGCACACTACCCCCACAGCAAACATGGCTGAGAACATTTTGTCAGAGCGTTTGGTGTTCGAGGACCCAAACACACTGTTGTAACTTCATAGCACAGATGAGCTTCTGCTCCTGTAAAGAAGATGCGGTCATTACACACAACGGATGTCACTCACCATAGAAGAGAATGAAGTACTGCATTTGTGACAACGTGGATGACCTATGACGGTATTATGGTAGGTGACCTACGTCAGGCAGAGAAACACAAATACCATATTTGTCCATATGATTTGGATTTCATTTATATATCAGTGTAAAAAAGAAAACAAATAAAAAGCAGCAAAAAAAAAAAAAAGCATAAGCAGACAAATGAATACAGATTGCAAACTGGTGGTTGCCAGATGGGAAGAGGCAAAGGGGATGGAAAAAACGTTTGCAAAGGAATGAGAGGTACAGCCTTCCAGTGATGTAATGAATAGGTCACAGTGACAAAAGCACAGGGAACACAGTCAGTGCTCTTGTCACGGTGTCCGTGGGAACAGACGGCAGCTACACCTGTGAGCACAGTATAGCGTATGGACTTGTCTAATGTCTATGTCCTACACCTGAACCCAATGTAACATGTGTGTCTCCATACTTCATAAGACAACAACAACAACAACAACAACACACACGTACGTACATGCATGCGTGCACACACAGAAGAACCTGTCCAGGAAGATTTTATTTGTCTCAGTGCCCTTTTTCTGAGACAAAAAAGAGAGTTCTTAGAACTCCAAAGTAGGTTCCAAGAAAACAAATCAAGCTCAATGATGCAGAGCATAGAATATACCTGATAGACCACAGCAAGTGTACACAATGACATACAGTTTGTTTCAAAAAAGGGATCATTTTAAGATCACCTAGCCTAAATAATACTTTGGAGATGACATATTTGGTACAATATTGTCAAAAACTATTTCAAGCAATAGGTAAATACATTAGTTTTACAGAACATAGTCTTACCTAAAAATGTACCTGTGTTGTATATTCACATTGAAAATGTAAATAAATTATATGCTTTGACTGGATCTCAATTAAATAGCGCTCTAAAATTATATCTGACCTAACTTGGACTCATGCCAATTGTCTGTCATAACACAGTGCTTTAGAAGTAAAAGAATGATTTAGGGGCACGGGGGTGGCTCAGTCAATTAAGCATCCAACTGTGGCTCAGGTCATGATCTCATGGTTGTTGAGAGTCTAAGCCTTGCAATGGGCTTGGTTGTGATAATGTAGAGCCTGCTTGGGATTCTCTCTCTACCTCTCTCTCTATGCCTCTCCTCTGCTAGTGCTCTCTCTGCCTTTCTGTCTCTCTCTCAAAATAAATAAACTTTAAGAAAAAGTTTTAAAAAATGACAAGACGTCAGTGTGTTTCCACCCACATTCACAGTGGACACACACGTCCATCCTAAATTGTCCTCATCCATCCCACGGTCACTGGTGTGGGGTCTGGGGAAGCTGCCCATGTCTAGAAGCAGGGACACCGGGGGACCCTGCAGTGTCACAGTCCCAAAACAAACCTCCCCAGGAGGCTCAGCTTCTCAGGGTGGCAGCATCAGAGGTGGTGACAGAGGACCACATGTGGTCTGTCAAAGCGGATGGCCATCACTCCCCGCCCCCAAAGGATGCAGGTCCTCGATGGANCAAATACAGATTTTTAATTAGTTAATAGCCTTGCACCAATGTTAAATTCCTGGCTAAGATAATTCTAGTGAGGTCATGTAAGATGTCCACATTTGGGAAAGCTGGAGAAAGAGTGTGTGGAAACAATGTTAAGACTTTTGAAATTGTTTGGAAGTCTAAAGTGATTTCAAAATAAATTGAAATATAGAGCCAAGAGAATTTAAAATAAGGCAAGAGTGGGGCGCCTGGGTGGCTTAGTCGGTTAAGCGTCCGACTTTCGCTTAGGTCATGATCTCGCGGTTCGTGGGTTCGAGCCCCGCGTCGGGCTCTGTGCTGACAGCCAGCTCAGAGCCTNATACCTATGTGTAATTCCCTATGATTTGATTTACTGTTATTTTGCCTACTTATGTTCTGAGGTGTAGTAGACATGCAATGTTACCTTAGTTTCAGGTGCACAACATTGTGACTCATGAACCCTACACAAGACACTATGCTCACCACAGCATAGCTGCCATCTGTCACCATATGATGCTGTGATAATACCAATGACTGTATTGCCTGTGCTGTGCTTTCATCCCCGTGACTTCTTCATTCCATAACTCGACGCCTGCACCTCGCATTCGCCTTCAGCGATTTTTCCCATCTTCCCGCCTCCTTCCTATCTGGCAACCATTAGTTTGTTCTCTGCTTTTATGGATCTGTGTATGTTTTTTGTCATCTGTTTTGTTTTCTAGATTCCACATACGAGCAAAATCATATTGTGGTTGGTTCCCCACCCTAAGGAAAGAAAAAAACCCTCAAGGCAACATCCCTCACGACCTTGTAACATGAGTCCACTTATCAGACTGTATGGGAGACAAAGAAGTAAAAAATATATTAAAAACTAGACCACGTGGCATTCTAGGCTCTATTTTCGGGTAGGAACCGAACTGAGCGGTGTCGGCAGGACTAAAGTTGTGTCCTGGAAAGAAAAGCCTGGGTGTCATGACTCTCTGTACGAGAATCCGGCTACAATATGGCATTTGGCTTTCTCAGTCTGACACAGTTCACTTAGTGTGATACCCTCTAGGTCCATCCATGTTGTCACAAATGGCAAGATCTCACTCTTTCTCATGTCTGAGTATTATTCCATTGTATACACACATACACACATACACACACACACACACACACACACACTACCTCTTCTTGACACATTCATTCATTTATTGATGGACACTTAATTTGCTTCCATACTTGACGATTGTGAACAATGCTGCAGTAAGCACAGGGTTGCATATGATCTTTTCAAATTGGTGTTTTCATTTTCTTTCGTATAAATACCCAGTAGAGGAATTACTGGATCTATGGTATTCTTACTTTTCATCTTTTGAGGAAACTCCGTACTGTTTACACTTCATACTGTTTTCCAAGGTGGTTGCACCAGTTTACATTTCCACCAAGAGTTCGCAGCGCTCCTCTTTCTTTGCATACTCGCCAATGCTTGTTCTTTCTTGTCTTTTGATAGCAGTCATTCAGACAGGGATCCGGCGCTATCTCACTTGCAGGTGCTATCTGCATTTCCCTGACGTTTCATGATGGTTTGTGAGCATCTTTGCATGAGCTGGCCATCCAAGGTCTCCTTGGAAAAATGTCTATTCAGGGTTTCTGCCCATTTTTAATCAGAGTATTTGTTTTTTCAGTGTTGAGTTGTATAAGTTCTTTATGCATTTTGGGTATAACCTGTTATTGGATGTATCGTTTTCAAATATCTTGTTCCATTTGGTAGGTTGCCTTTTGGTTTTGCTGATGGTTTCCTTCACTGTGAAAGACCTTTTCATTTTGGTGTAGTCCCAATAGTTTATCTTTACTTCTGTTTTCATTGTCTGAGAAGCTATATCCATGGAAATGATCCTAAGGCTAATGTTAAAGAGATTACCGCTTAGATTTCCTTGTAGGAACTTGACGGTTTCAGGTCTCACATTTAGGTCTTTATCCGTATTGAGTTTATTTTTGTGTGTGGTGTAAGAAATAGATCCAGTGTCATTCTTTTGCATGTAGGTGTCCAGTTTTCCCAGCACTGTTTTTTGAAAAGCCTTCCTCATTGTATATCCTTGCCTCCTTTGTCATAGATGAATGGACTCGATAAGCATGGGTTTATTTCTGGGTTCTCTGTTCTGTTCCATTGATCTATGTGTCTATGTTTTGTGCAAGTAACATACTGTTTTACTTACTATAGCTTGTAGTCTAGTTAGAAATCTCGGATTGTGATACCTCCAGCTTTGTTCTTCTTTCTCAAGATCGCTCATGCCATTCAAGGTCAACCTTTCACATTGAACTGTAAAATTTGCCTGGGAAAAAGCTAAAGAACTAGAAATATGACTGGAAACAGAACGAAACATTTGGTTTTTTTTAATGTTTTATTGTTTTATTATTATTATTTTTTACAAACAGTTTATTGTCAAGTTGGTTTCCATATAACACCCAGTGCACATCCCCCACAAGTGCCCCTCTCCATGCCCATCCCCCACCCACATCTATCAGTCCTCAGTTTTTGTCAGCATTCAAGAGTCTCTCATGGTTTGCCTCTCCCCCTTTCCCCCACTATTTCCCCCCTTCTTCTCCCCCATGGTCCTCCGTTAAGTTCCTCCTAATCCTCCTATACGTGCAAACATATGATATTTGTCCTTCTCTGCCTGACTTATTTCACTCAGCATAACACCCTCAAGGTCCATCCATGTTGCTACACATGGCCAGATTTCATTGTTTCTCATTGCCATGTAGTATTCCATGGTATAGATAAAGCACATCTTGATTCATTCAGAACAAAACATTTGAATACGTCCCTTCTCCCACTCAGGAAGCAGAGATTGCATCTCGATTAGTTTTGCTCCAAACACAGAAAATCTTTTCGGTCACTTTGCTCACATGAGAGGCCATACTGCCCTCCTGCTGGCTTTTTCCACATGGCTGCACCCACAGTGGATTTGCATAGTGTCCCCTGGGAAGAGCTTCCCTTGCAAGTCTGAGATAAAAGATCAGCTCTCAAGCCTCTGGACTTGGCAGAGATCATCCACGTAAATCCTCACAATGAGGTTTCCTGCTCAGCTCCGCAGGCTTTTTTGCTCTAGACGCCAGGTGAGGGCAGAGTGCCCAAAGAGGAAGGAAATCGGGGCTGGTAGAGTGGACTCGGAGGGGACACTGCTTCCCACACTAATTGTGGTGGCCTGTGGGCTGGGTGGTCTTGCCCTCTGGGACTTGGCAGGTGAACGTTAGATCTGTGAGAGAGGAAGATTCCCAAAGGAAAAGGACATGTGTGTATTCTGCTGATTACTTAAGCACCAAATAGGGGGATGGCGTACATGACTTTTAGAGTCCCTATTATGTCCTACAAATCTCTGGTTCTTTCTTGAAATTAGAAAGTTTTGAGTCCCGAATCAAAGTCGCATACAATGCAATTTTTAAGTTTGAAATAAACAGCAAAAGGGAAATTATGAACATTCCTCACAAAGTTTGCACATAACATTGCACTTCTGTCTTCTTCCTTTAGCATCCTGTGGGGATGTCGCGATGACACAGACTCATCTCTCCCTGCACGTCCCCCCTGGACAGCCGGCCTGAATCTCCTGCAGGGCCAGTCAGAGCCTCGTGCACAGTAATAGAAACACCTATTTAAGTTGGTAACAGCAGAAGCCAAGCCAGTCTCCACGACTCCTCATCTATAAGGTTTCCAACCGGGACTCTGGGGTCCCAGACAGGTTCAGTGGCAGCGGGTAAGGGACAGATTTCACCCTGAGAATCAGCAGGGTGGAGGCTGAAGACGTTGGGGTCTATTACTGCTACCAAGGTACACACGCTCCTCCCACAGTGGTTCAGCCCCGAACAGAAATCTTCCTCCTGTCACGGCCCCGCTGCCCACACATACTGTTGGTCTGAGGAGCAGGCACCGCACATTCTGAGTGTGAGGAAGAGGAAGATGGTGGGGAGCTAAGGGAATGATTGAGGCCAGGCTCTGGATCATGTGGCCACCAGCCACCCCAGCACCACCTTTATGACCCCGAAAGCGGAAGCAGCCTTGGTATGATGTGGGATCAGGGAGACTGCGGGAGCTCTGAACGGCGGATCAGGACAAAGGAAGGAGCTGAGGGAAGTGCTTCCTAATCCTCCCGCCTCGTGTAGGGTTGTCCGTTACATTGAGCAGAAGAAGCAGACAAAGGGGGGCATTCTTGGAAATATAAGTGGAATACATGTTGGCGATTAACTGTTTGGATTTTGACCACCGATTCGCTCTCCATACAACTTACACGGTTTTTCACTTTTCTACTTCTTCCTCATGGTTTGTTCTTATTCGGTGGTATGTGTCTAGTGTTCATTTCATCCAGATAATTCAGTGTGTTGATGTACAGTGACTCCTAGGATTCCGTTACCATGCATTTAGGTCTGTAAAACGCAGTCATGTCTACGTTTGCAAACCTGGATTTAGACTTTTGAGCCTTCTTTCTTTTTTCTTAGGCAACCAAAGGCCTTGCCAATCTCATTGATTTCTTTCTTTTTTTTTTTATTTTTTAAATGTTTTATTTATTTTTGAGAGAGAGAGAGAGAGAAAAAACATAAGCAGAGGAGAGTCAGAGAGAGAGGGAGATACAGAAGTGGAAATAGGCTTCAGGCTCTGAGCTGACTGTCAGCACAGAGCCCACCTCGGTTCTTGAACCACAAACCATGAGATTATGACCTGATTCAAAGTCAGACACTTAACTGACTGAGCCACCCAGGTGCCTCAACATTGATTTCTTAAATACCCAAACGATAGTATATTTTGTTTTCTCTATATTTTAAGTTTATTTTATTAATATCTTTTCCAATATCTATTATTTCCTCCCTTCTGCAGATTTTGCGTTTATATTGCTCTTCTTTTTCTAGTGCTTATAGTATAAAATTAGATTCTATGCTATAATAAAATTTTAAAAATTGAATTCAATATATTTATAAGATAATAGTCACATCCTTTTAATGTTTTCATAAGAAATTTTCAGTTAGAAAAAGACTGTCAACCTTTCTGCTTCCTTACTTGGTTTAGAAACTGGTGGCCACATTCTGCTGACCTTGTCCCCAGCCTTTATCTCTGCAGCACCAAGAGAATATGTCACTGTGATGTGCAAGCTGGGGACATCTTTCCACAGCGCAGGGGGCCCACAACCATTGGTGGCTCCGGCAGGAACCGGGACAGTCTCCCCTACTCCTCTGTAGTGAAACTTCCACCTTGACCCCTGGGGTCCAAGCCCAGTTCAGCGGTTGGGGGTCTGGGACAGGTTCATCCCCATGATCACTGGAGTGGAGGCTACAAATGCCACTTAGACTCTGTGAGCAAAACACTTGGGGACCCTGCAGTGTCACAGCCCCAGAGACAAACCTCTCAAGGAGGCCCAGCCTCTCAGAGTTCCT
Source organism: Crocuta crocuta (assembly GCF_008692635.1). Classification (NCBI taxonomy): domain Eukaryota; kingdom Metazoa; phylum Chordata; class Mammalia; order Carnivora; family Hyaenidae; genus Crocuta; species Crocuta crocuta. The sequence continues at coordinate 12,655 of NW_027531891.1, forward strand.
CGAGTCTTCTGTGTCCCCACTGGCCTGAGCATCCAGGGTGTTGCACTGTGAGGGGGCCTAGCTGCAGAGCCCGGTGCTGCTCTAGCCCTACTCAACGCTCCCTGACTTCGGTCACCTGTTGCATGGCCTGGGCTTGTCCTCCTAACGTGGAATGTGCTGCCTCCAGAAGCTGAAAGAACCCATCAACGTTTCCTTCCTTTAACGAAAAAGACGTCTGTTGAACATGGTGGAATGGAATGGAAGTCCTCCTCTCACCTGTTTATGAAGCATGCGTGAGAGTTCTCATCACTAGGGGAAAATGTTTCTTTCATAAGATTTGTTTTCAGTGTACAGAGTCAAAAATATGAGCGCGTGGCAACACCAGGCAGGGGACATCAGCCAACAGACCTCGGCATGGATGAGACCAGGCCACCCAGAAAGAGTTCCTAGGTTATCTTCAGAGGGTTCTCCTTATTTTTTTTACATAGACTGTGCTCTACTTAGGAATGTCTAAGGCTTGACCGAATGATTTCCATACTTCCATTGTGCCTACTGCCTACAGGCTTCTCTGTCAACAGCCCACTAGGGGACACCCCAGACAAATTCTCAATAGACCTGGTTCCCTTCCTCCAAGTCTGGCCCAAAGTGGTTCTGTATTTGCCCTTCATCAAAATCACGAATAGTATGAGGATGCTTCATCAGATTGTGCCTCATTGTATCTCTACCGCTCTCCATAAATGCTTACTTGGGAAAAATACGGTAACCTTCTTATCTCTTCATTCTTGAGTTCTGAAGGTAAGGTATTTTACTGAATCTTAAAACCTTAGAATTAAGCCAGAAACATTATAGACCACCCAACACACGTTTGTTTCTGCCATGTAGGCTACAGCTTTTCCCCTTTTATTTGCCTTACATAGATAACTTTGGTGCAATCGCCTTTCATGCTGTCAATTCTTAAAGTAAATTATTATAGTTGCTTTTCAATTCCACATAGGGCTTCTAAGAGAGCAGAATATGAGTGATCCAGTTAATGGACTGAGGTGTTTCCTAATTCTCAAAGACAAAGATATGAAAGATAAGTTATGTCTGCCCAAGTCCATTTCTAGCAAATAATCCAAGACTCCACTTCTTGTTCTTTTTTTTTTTTTTTCTTATTTTTATTTTAGAGAGAGAAGGCTAGAGGGAGAGAGGGATTAAGGGAGACAGAGAGAGAAAAAAAAAAGGAGAATCTTAAGCAGGCTCCAGGCTCAGCTCAGAGCCTGACCCAAGGCTCAATCCCACGACCCTGGGATCATGATCTGAGCTGAAATCAAGAGGTAGATGCTCAACCAATGAGCTACCCAGGCACCCCAGTCACTTCTTTGTTAAGCTTTATCATAATGCTTTGGGACTATTCTGTTGAATAAAATTAATTTGATTTAACTTCATTTATTACTGCTCATTCAGATTATGCAGATGGATAATGGGATCCTGAGAAAGGAGAAAACTCAGTCGTGTAAATATACATGCTTCCCACGGTGTTTAGAGAGAACACAGAAACTCAGAACATCTGCCCTTCCACAGAGGCTTTGTGAGCACAGAGTCAACCAGAATAAGTATCCATGAATGTATCCTCTAGGGGGTGACAGGTTGCAGTTACTTAGAAAAGACCAGCAGCTTCAATCATTGGTCCCAACAGCTCAGGAATCCACGCCAACCCACCGGTGGCTTGGGGAGGTGGGGGGGCTTTCTCTGCTGTAGAGCTTGATCTCCATTCTCAGGAGAGAGGCTCACCATTCTTTTTTCTTGTTCTCACTGTTCTAAGCATCTTTCTCACCTGTGGTTTTGAGTACCCCTCTATATACCATGCAAAATGACTTTCACATACATTCCTTAAAGTAATGCTCTTCTCAAAGTAGCATGCTGGTAACATCGTCAGGTCTGTCTTCATCACCTCTGTTTATAAACACGTCTAAAGGTGTACCGGGTGCCTGTCACATCTACTCCATTATATACCACTCTTTTCCATGAACCAAGCCTTTGGCAATGGATTTTTTTCATTGCGATATATTTGACCTAGAATATTGTGTAAGTGTGAGGAATACAATGTGTTGATATGGTAGATTCATATGCTACAATATGACTACCACCTTAGGGTACACTAAAGCTTCTACCAGGTCATACAATTATCTTTTTTTTTTTTTAATAGTGAGAACAATTAAGATCTAGTCTATTAGCAACTTTGAAGCTTAGAAATACATTATTGTTGACTATAATGCCTATGCTGTGCTTTCGATCTCCAGGATTTATTTATCTACCGGTTGCAAGCTTGTGCCTGTGAAATGAGTAGAGAAAACCTCTTTCAAAATGGTGTTAGGAAGGTCTGAAGGGGGAGCTTTCACACAGATACCACTCTTGCAGCCTGCACAACCCTCAAGAAGAAGGAAGATGATGCAAACCTAGGCAGCCACACTGGAAAACAGCATGGAGGGTCCTCAAAAGGTACAAATAGAACTCACCTATCATCCTGAAATGGCACGATGAGGTATTTACCCAAAGAATATGAAAATCCTAATTCAAAGGGATACATGCCCCCTGATGTTTAGAGCATTATGATCTACAATAGCCTGGTGTCCATGTGTCCATAAATATATTTGATCTATCTATCTATTTATCTATCTATCTACCTATCTATCTATCTATCTATCTATCTATCTATCTATCTATCTATCTATCTATCTATCTAACATTTTCACATAGGAATTTTATTTCCTGCATTTAAAAGAAAGAAGGAAGATCCCTCCCTGCCCCAGGAAGGGTGACAACACACAACCACCACTAGTAGCCAATGGGATTCTCCTTCTCCAGTGAATTTTGTTCAAAACAACCCTCCCCAACATCCTGCTAAACCTTTATTTTAAATTACTTTCACTTTGTTTCTTTGGATTTACCTATGATTTGTCATAGGTTTCTTGTCCTCTGCTATCCCTGAATAAACTCATTTATTGATACAATAACTGGCCATTTTAAGTTTGTCATAGCCCTAAACAACGCCGCTCCAATTTCCCCACCTGCTCCTCTAGATTCTACATAAAAAGAATATTATACAACAGTTGCCCTTCTCTGTCTGACATGTCTCAGCATAATGACCTCAAGGCCCATCCAATTTGTCACAAAAGGCAGAAAAACTTTCTTTCTCATGGCGGAGCAATATTTCATTGTGTACATATACCACAACTTCCTTACCTGTTTGTCCATTGATGGAAACTTACGCTGTTACCATATCTTCCTATTGTGAATAATGTGGCAATAAACCTGGGAGTGTAGGTATCTTTGGGAATCTGATTTCTTTTCTTTGGAATTGTACCCAGAGTTGGAATTGCTGGTACCGAGAATTGGATCATATGGTAGTTCTGTGTTCAGTTTCTTCAGTAGCCTCATATCATCCTCTATAGTGGCTTTTCCAGCATATATTCCCACCAAGACTGTACAGGGGGTTCTTTCTCTCCCATCCTCTCCAACACCTATCTTTTGTCTGCTTGAGGAGAACATTCTAACAGGAATACTGTGATATGTCATTGTGGTTTCAATTTCATTGGTGATTAGTGATGTTGAGCATCTTTTTGGTACTTGGTGACAGTTGTAGGTCTTTTTTGGAAAAATATCATTCCATTCCTCTGCCCATGTTTTAAATCAAATTGTCTTGTTTTTGTGGGTTTTGCTGTTGAATTATATGATTTCTTGATATATTTTGGATATTCACCTCCTATCTCATATATGGTTTGATAATATTGTCTCTCACGTTGTAGGTTGCCTTATCAAATGGTTGATTCTTTCTTTGGCTGTGCAGAAGCATTTTTATTGATGCAGCCCACTTGTGAATTTTTGATTTTGTTTTTTATACTTTTGGCATCATAGCCAAAAATTCATTCTCTAGGCCAACGTCAAGGAGCTTCTTTTCTGTGTTTTCTTTTATGAGTTTTATGTTCTTATGGAAGTCAGATCTTACATGAACTCTCTAATGCATTTCAAGTCAATTTTGTGAGGGGTATAAGATAGGGATCCAGTTTCACTTTTCTGCACGGGGATATCCTGTCTTCCCAACACCATTTGGTGTAGAGACTATTCTTTACTCCTTGACCGTTCATGGCATCCTTGTCAAATATTAGTCAACGATATACATGGAGGGTTATTTCTGGGCTCGTTATTCTGTTCCATTGTTCTATGTGTCTATTCTTATGCCAGTACCATACTGTTTGTAGTATAGTTTGAAATGAGATTGTGCGAGACATTTAGCTTTACTCTATTTTCCCAAGATTCCTTTGCTATTTGGGGTCTTTAGTGGGTCCATAAAAAGGTTAGGATTATTTTTTCCTATATTTGTGGAAATAATGTTGGAGTTTTGATAGGGGTCGCATAGAATCTATAGATGGCTTTGGGCAATATGGAAATTTTAATAACATTACCTCTTCTTGTCCCTGAGTGCATATCCTTCCAATGGTTTGTGTGTTCTTCCAGTTTCTGAGAAAACTTCACCTTTCATCAAAGGAACCTTCATGTGGGCGTCATCAGGAAACAGCCTTCTGTGCTTTCAGTCCTGGCCTAAACAGTGTGTGTTTGGACGGTTTGTGGTGACAAAGTTGATAGATCAAAGTCTACAGCATGTGTAACTGTCTCACCCTCTCCACCCTAAAGGTCTGATTCCAGGAGAACAGATACTAACCATGACACCCACGGGGCTACCTTCCAGGTCATACAAATCACGCGCTCGTTTCTGGTTTTATTGAACTCGAACTAACAGCATCTGGCAACATAGACAGATCTACAATAAAACCTACGTGCCTAAGTCTTTCCTCATTCAGTTGCTGATGGTCAGGGTTAGAGACTCAGAGAGTTTTGTTCTCCAACCTGGACCTCGTAGAGCCTACTCTTACCCTCCTTGCCACTCATACTATTTGTGTTCAGTAGAAACGGACCAGCTTTAGTTGCTGGTCGGTTTGGTCGTCCAGGATACAGCCTGGCTGGTTAACAGAAGACGAGGGACAGGCAGGAGAGAGAGATTCTTTCTACAATTAAGAACGTACTTTCTGTCTATAGGAAGTATAGGAAAATTGCAACGCCTTTTTTCTGACCAAGAAATGCTATTTATAAGATACCTAATTTTCTGTCTCCACACAGAAACAGATGGTGAGATACAATAATAAAAATTGACAACTTTTAGAGGCTTTCTGTTAATTTCACAGAAATGAACCATACACTCCAGGATTTGAGCATCTTAAATAACACCTTGAAAAATATCCTTTTTAAGACTTGATTTTTAATCAAAGAAAACATGACAGATTTCTGATTGTGATTGTGGCCCATTTCCCCATAATGAAGTTTCCTCATGGGATAGTGGGTGTGTCAGCTTCCTAGCGTTACCGTACAAACGTGGTCCAAACTTGGCGGCTAAAAACAACCTAGGTTTATTTTCGCAGGTCGGGGGCAGAAAGTCTGCGATAACTGACCCTGAAAGGCTCTGAGCACAGGGACCATCTCTGAAGAAGCCCCGGGAAAATGTCGATCATAGGTACAGTTTACACTGTGACTTTAAAGGAGTGGATCCGTTTCCATCTTTCTAACACAGAGAATCTCCTTGTAACCTGTGGCCTCGTGTCTGTGGTGCCCAACACACATGATAACCAAAAGCAGGAAAAAGTAAGATAATAATATAGAGTTGTTCCTTGTTCGTTCTATCCTATTGTTCTTGTGGGAGCCCGACAGTGACCACAAGAAAGCGTGGTTAGGGACGCGNTGTGTTTTGTGCTGGTCTCTGCATATCCAAAGTGATGCTACTGGCTGGCAACACTTGTGGACACTCTGGGGTGGACAGCATGCCCCATAGACACTCCCCTTTTGCGAAATGTTGATCCACCCACGTTTTGCTGAAACCAACCCTTATGGTGCCTTCTGTTTTAATGTTTATTTATTTATCTTGAGGGGGGATAGGGGCAGAGAGAGAGGAGAGAGATAATCCCAAGTAGGCCCTGTGATGTCAGTGCAGAGCCTGACATGGGGCTCCATCCCACTAACATGAGATCACGACCTGAACCGAAATCAAGAGTCTGCCACATAACCAACTAAGCCTCGTCAACCCTTATGGCTCTTATGTCTTCAAGACATCCCTCAGCAACAATGTCTGGGAGCTGGGAAAGACCAGGATTATTATTCACAGTTCCTAGAGGGGACACGTCATGCCTGGGGCCACACGGCAAGGTCACTGGCAGACACAAAAAGAGACAGAGAGAGAGAGAGAGAGAGAGAGAGGAAAGTCAGATGCTAGTGAACTCTCATGCCCTTAGCCTGCAATGGACGCGGACATGGGAGCTGCTGCCACGTTTAGCTTGGAGGGAGCCACGCAAGATATCCGTGGGCCTCTGGAAGATTGACATGCACACACATATCTACATTGTCATTGTTTCTGATGCTTTCTTACATCAGAAGGGAAACACACATCGTGTCCTTGACACAGAATTAGACTTTTACAGCCAGACCCTTTTCCCACCACCTTAGGCAGCAGGAATTCTGTCTCCATTGGATTTTGTCCAAAGAAAATATGTTTATTTCACCTGGCTCACACCAGGGCTCCCCAGCCCTCCTGGTGGCCCTCTCCACAGGCAACAAGACACAAGCAGGGGATGATTTGCATAATTGTTCCCTGGGCAGGACCCTCTTGCAAGTCTGAGATAAAAGGTCAGCTCCAGTCTTGTTTCAACCCATCAGAAGGCACCAGTTTCACTCCTCACAATGAGGTTTCCTGCTCAGCTTCTGGGGCTGCTGATGCTCTGGATCCCAGGTAAAGGCAGAGGGGTGAGAGAGGAGAACAGAGTGGGGAGGAAGAGCTTTGGGGGTGCCCCCGCTATCCATGTGTATTCAGGACACTCTGAGATTCGTATTTCTTGGTCTCTGGGATGCGGCATGCGATGTTTGAATCTATGACAACTAGAAGGACCTAAAATAAGGACTCCATGCTCTAGCGAAGACTGTGACACAGACAGAAGGGGTAGATGGGGTAGAATTCCAGAGACTCCTTCGTGCCTGGAAAATTTCCAGCATGTGTTCAAATTGGATGCTTTTGTCATGTGAATCAACTTCACACAAAAAGTGCTTCAGCCTGATGTAATTACCAAAGTAAAATTATGAAAATGGCTCATAATATTTGTATGAACTCTTCCTTTCTCTCCTTACTTTAGGATCCATTGGTGCTATTGTGTTGACACAGACCCCTCTGTCCCTGCCTGTCACTCCTGGACAGCCGGCCTCCATATCCTGCAGGGCCAGTCAGAGCCTCCAGGATAGATTTAGAAACAACCTTTTAAATTGGTACCAGCAGAAGCCGGGCCAGTCTCCAAGGCTCCTCATCTATGGGACTTCCTACTGTGAAAATGGTGTCCCTGAGAGGTTCAGTGGCACCAGGTCAGGGACAGATTTCACCCTGAGAATCAGCAGGGTGGAGGCTGAGGACTTCAGGGTTTATTACTGCCAGCAAGCTCTACAAACTCCTCCCACGGTGATTAAACGTTGAACAAAAACCTGCCTGGCTGGGGATTTCAAGTGCCCCAAAGTGTTGCTTGTCTGGGTGGCCCACAGCAGGTCGTCCGAGTGTGTGTAAGTGGAAGACGTTGGACACCCAAGGGACTAGTTCGCAGCTGAGGGCCCTGCACCACGACTTTGACCTCCCTCGGGCACCACGTACTAAAGCCCCATCAGGTGCCACAGCCTTAGGATGGCAGAACCAGTCCTGTGATGGTTCTGTGGCCTTACCTTTGGTTCTGCTGGGTGTATTGTTAGGAATGGAAGTCGGCCTCCCAGGCGGGGGAAGTTTGGCTTCTGGAAGCCCTGCCCCACGTTTTTCCATGATGGTGAATGTGTTTATGCTTCAACACCTACTTGCACATTCCAGTTGCTATAAGTACTTTGCAATCCTTCTTATATGAGACTTTTATTATCTCCATGTTGGTAGATCCTGAAATGGTATTGTGGTAAAAACGTACATTTCCTTGATGAAGAAGATGTTGGAAAATGTTTCATGTTCATTTTTTATTAGCCATTTGAATATCCTTTTTCCTGCAAAGTCCTTGTTTTGCTTGTTTAAATTACATATTATATATACTTGCATATCATAGTAATGATATAATACAAAATTTGCATGTTTATACATAAATATAGAGAGAGTATCTTTTCTTTTCTATGGAGTTCCTTATACATTCAGAAATAACTTTTGTCATAAACACAAAAAATACATATTGGAGAATTGTCTCATGCTTTATGCAATGTCTATTCACCTTCTTAATAATTATTTGAAATGATATTCTTTTTTTTAAATATTTTTTAAATTTATTTCTAGGATAGAGAGAGACAGCATGAACAGGGGAGGGTCAGAGAGAGAGGGAGATACAGACTCTGAAACAGGCTCCAGGCTCTGAGCTGGCAGTCAGCACAGAGCCCGACGCGGGGCTCGAACCCACAAACCGCAAGATCATGACCTAAGCAAAAGTCGGACGCTTAACCGACTAAGCCACCCAGGCGCCCCTGAAATGATATTCTTAATTTTTATGAAGTCTAACTTATTGAATGTTGTCCTCTCACAATTATATGTCTCTGTGTATATGGGCATGTTGTTTAAAATACCTTTGTCCCCCTTTCTGGGCTCCTGGGTGACTCAGTCGATGGAATGTCTGATTTCAGCTCATTCGTAATCTAGCAGTTCATGAATTTGACCCACACATCTGGCTCTGTCCTGAGAGCTCAGGGCTTGGACCTGACTCACATCTGTGTCCCCTTCTTTCCACTCCACCCACCACCAACTTTATGTATCTCAAACCTGAATAAAAACAATTAAATAATTTAAAAATACATTAAAACATTTCCCCCCTTTAGAGACCAAAGGTGCCCCTCTTATACTTTCTTCTGGAAGCATAATTACTTTAATGGTTATGTGTAGCAATATGATCTTCCCATAACTCAGACATTTGCATAATGTGAGATGGGTCAAGGCATTTATTTCCATTTCTATAACTTATTAAAATGGAAAAATGACCAATAATCCACCTTCCTTCTTTTGTTAGAAATCAAGGGACAGTGTACATGTGGGTCATTCCTTGGACTTCCTGTATTGGTCTATTTGTTTGTCTATCCTTACACCTCACACACACTACAGTGTATTAGGCAGCTTTATAAGACTTTTGTAACTTCATATTATTAGTTTTCTGACTTTATTTTACTTCTTAGGAGATCCTTAGATATTCTAGATCATATAAAATTAACCTAAATTAAAATATCATTTTCTTCAATTTTGAAAAAAAATCCTTGGAGATTTTAATGGATTACATTGAATATTTATATCAATTTGGGAAAAACTGAAACTTAATAATATGGAGTCATTTATTAAGATAGAAAATGTCTTATAGACCAAAATCTTCTCGAACCTGCTATAGATATTATACATATTTTTCTTACTTATTTTGAACGAGAGAAGGGGAGAAAGAAACCTGAATGGAGAAGGGACAAAGAGAGAGGGAGAGAGGGAACCCAAGCAGGCTCTGGCTGTCAGTGCAGAGCCCCACGTAGGGCTGGTTCCCATGAACCGTGAAATCATAACCAGAGCCACCCAGGAACTCCTAGATATTTTATAGATTGACATTGACCCCAAAACCGTTAGTATATCATTTTTAGAGTTTCCTTTGAGATGTTTAAACACTTATATATACAGTTTATTATCATAAGTAAGGCTAGTGTAATGGAACACATTTGACAAGTTTTTACATTACAAAGACGAAACGCAGCGGGAGATACCACTACATCTTATTTTTTGTCTTTTTTCTTTATTCCTTTTTAACCTCAAGTATTTATGGTGACAGTATGTTTGACTGAGCCCCCAGTCTCCATCTGGAGCTCCTGGATAGAGAATCCTCATTACCCACAAGGCCAATGAAAGTGTCAAGGACACTCATGGGAAAACATATTTGAACTGGTTCCAACAGAAAAGGAGAAAACCTAAGCACCTCATCTACCAGGTCTCCCAGCTACAGCCTGGGGTCCCGGGACGGCTCAGCGGCAGGTAGTCTGACAGGGGTTTCCCACGCACCATCAGCAGCCAGGAGGCTGAAGCTGCCGCCATCTTCCTTCCCTCCTCCCACAGTGATGAAGTCCCCAACACACACTCCGCAAAACCCACCTCCATGAGACTCCATGCTCAGTTTCTTCCCCTGCTCCGGGCCCTTCTTATTGTGTCTCAATCAGTGACTTGATTAATCTGTGACTATTAAATTGAAACAAAAACCAAACCCCAAAACCCCAGGGCTAGGAACAAACTCTGCTGAACTTTAGTCAAGGACCATCCAGTGCCATTTCAATAATCTTGGAATTAAATAATGTCTTACATTTAGTTTCAGTAGCATGAAGGTAGAAAAAAGGTCTTGTGTTGAAAGAAGTCACGAGATGAAGTATATGTAAATAAAACTTGAAAGATGACAAACATATTTTATCCAGTTTAAACCAAACCTAGTTACATATTAGTCTTTTGTTCTTTACTAGGTGAAAGTTTATTGAGGAGATGAATCATGTGTGTTCCCTACAGACTCTGGCCTAGTGATGGATGTCATAGTGTCAACTTCATGAGTGACAGTGAAGAGTCTCACAGCCCAGACTCAGGACCCCACCTCAGAAAATCTTGACAGTTGTTATATCATCACAGAGCCATTAGATGGCAGACAGACCCCACAGTAAACGAAAGAAACATAGTCCTGATGCGAAAATGCTGAGACAGCAAGAGTGATACTGTCCAGTTATCCCCCAGGAGCTCTGAAGGCTGAATGGGTCTCCGGTGTGTTGGGGACACTGGGAGGAGCGGCCTGTGTGCCGGGGGTGGGGTTGAAGAAAACCCCTGCGTGGCTGTGCTCCACGCCCACGTGGCCTTGCTCCATCCCCTCTGTGTGGCTGTGTCTCAGAGCACTTCCCTCCCTTCTTGGAGCAGGATCAGCTTCAGCAGGAACCTCGGGGACTTGGGGGCCCAGCTTTGTTCCTTTCCTTCCTGTGGACCTGACTCTGGTGAGGAAAGACTCAGGCTTTATCCTCCTTTGTTTGCATTAAACTTGCACATTGAATCTTGGACCAGTAATGCAGCAAACTGATTGATGAGCTCTCTGCCTGGTATTAATCCTTGGGGACGCCCTTGTTGGCTTTCTTCTTAGGTGCCTGTGGGGACACTGCGTGGACATGTCCTGCTACCCTCCCTCCTTATTTCTCAAGAAAAAGCGTTATCATCCCCAGCAGAGCCAGCCAGCTAGCTTATCAACACAGCTGGAGCCAGAACTCAGCAGGAACCCGGAAGAGCTCCAGGGGCTCCTCCTCACTCACGAAGCCCCGGGGCATGATTCCTGCCTGGTTCAGGGCAGCCTGTCAGGACAGAAGTCACCCTCACCAACAGGGTGAGAATGTCAGCCCAAGAGGGTGTCAGGAGCACAGTCCTCCTCTTCCCTTAGCCTCTTGGGGCACACACCTCACCCAGCTGTCACTTCTGCCCTGAGGCTGCAGAGGGTCTGGGACCTTGTTGGGAGACAGGGGAGGGGCCCAAAGCTCTGACATGGCATCCCCCCTCTTCCTCCTGGCACTGGCTCCCCACCTCCTCTTCCAAGCACCTCAGGTGTGACTCCTCTTGGTCAGTGAGTGGAACTGCAGGGTGTTTGTGCAGCTCCTGCTCTGAATTCCTCTCCCCCAGTTCCCCTCACTGCCTGCACAGGCCTTACATCAGTGCCTTCAGAGAGCAGCCTCCTTCCCTCACACATCCGGGCCCTTGTTAATCTGTGGTTCTGACTCCACCTCAGAACTCTCTGTTGAAAAGTGCTGGTTCTGGAAACCAGAAAGTAAACTATAAATCTCCAAAGCCGCCACATGGGGACAGACCCGCCCACTGAGACCCAGGTCCTGGCAGCCCTGTGTGGCAGTGAGGGCTGGGCAGGGAGACCATACCTGGCTGGGCCTCACACATGAGGCTGTGACCAGGCCATGGAGGGGTTTTCTCTGTGAACTTGCCTACAAAAGAGGGACTCATCCATCTGCCTCTCAAGGTGGGGCTGTGCATTGTGGGGTCACGTTTCATAACATGTCCTGGGCTTGAGGAACATCAACAACTACATGAATTCTTGGACACAGCAAAGGTGGGAAGGCCCAGGGGCACTTGATTTCCAGTTTGTGTCACATTTAAGCCTGACATGGCCTTTCTGAGGAACCACGTTGCCTGGAAGCCTTTGACTTAAGAAATACGCAGTGGGGCCCGCATGGGATGTCTTTGCAGACTGCGGAGGGTGGTATGTCCTGACTCAGTCCCCAGAGACCCTGGCGGCGCCTCAGGACAGCTTCGTCTCCATCACTCGTGGAAGCAGCATGGGAGTAGGTCCCTCCGTGGCCTCGTTCCCAGAGGCCCGACGAGCCTCCCTGGTTGCCCATCCTTGGGGCTTCCGCCAGGGCTGTCGGAGCTCATCCAGGTTCCGGGGAAGTGGCTCCGGTTCCGACTCCTCCCTCAGCATCTGAGGACTGGAGGCAGAGGGCATCGGGGTGGATTCTGCCAGCAGCACGTCAGCTGGCGTCCCACAGTGACGGTTCCCCACACAAAAATACCCTCTGGGTCGTGGATGCCGGATCTTGACCCCAGGAACCTGCTTCCTGCATGAGGCCAGGGCATGAGAAGTGTGGCTCTGTGTACTTGAGAATCCATACTCGCAGAATCTCTGTCTCCTGACTGGTAAGGCAAGGGCAGGTAGGAGAGTTACTGCCCCATCCTTAAGCAAGGCCTACTTAGAGGAGACGGAGGCAGTGGACAGAGCCAAGCAGCGATCCGGGATGATGCTGCAGATGGATTTACTTAGTACTGTCCTGTGATCTATTCCAGCAGAATAGAGCACCCAAAAGGTAAAGGTTTACAAGAATAACAGCTTATTATTTCCCATGATTCTTGGGGTGCCTGGGTGGTCTCTCTGCTGCTTTGCCAGTACTCACTTGTGCAGCTGCGGGCAGATGGAAGGTCAGCTGGCCTGAGAGACCCTAACTGGTCTCTCTCCATATCGACCTGGTGATGCTAGTTGTTCCCTGGGGAGCCTTGAGTCTCCTCTCAGTCACACACAAGGGCAGGTGTGGCTAGACACCTCCATCCCCACGTGCAGGCTCTAAGGAGGGAAGTGACTGTAGAAATTTATAAATTAATAGCAATGTTACTTTTATTATCACCTTCCACTGGCAATTGTGAACAATGTCAATGACAAGACCTTCTGCCCATAGGAAGGATCACTCCATTCCCCACAGCACACTCCCTGTCTCACCACTGGATGGCCTACTCACATGATTGGTTGTTGATACAGGCTGTTAGCCGGGTGCCTCTGTGCTCCACGTGGCCTCCCATCGGCCATGAGTCTGATCATCTGTGTTGCATGTAAGGCAGAGGGCTAGGGCAGCAAGGCCTCTTGAAGCCCAGACACCAGAACTGGTCCAGGGCCCCCCTTTCACCACATGCTGTTTGACAAAGCCCAGCCCAAGATGCAATTTGATTCAAGAAATCAAGAAATAGGGCTGCCTTGGTGACTCAGTTGGTTAAATGTCTGACTTCAGCTCAGGTCATGACCTCACTGTTCATGACTTCAAGCCCCACATCAGGGTGTGACCCAAGCCTCCTTCAGATTCTGTGCCTTGCTCTCTCTCTCCCTTTTCCATTAATGCTCTCTCAAAAATAAATGACCAATTATAAAAAAACAAGAAAAAGTATTTACAGTCATATGGAAATCAATTCCACTCTCAGTGGAAGAAACATGTGGCAGTGATCTTCTGACCTACCATTCATGTCTTCAATTACAAGTATAACAACAACAAAGAGAAGAATGGCTGCGATGTGTATTTAATGCTTATTATGTGCAGTAACTGAGCTAAGTCTTGATATGAGATGTTTCATGTACAACTTCCAGTTGAAGACTATGAGGCAGAGAGAGGTTATGAAATGTGTCCAAGGTCATTCAGCCAGTAAGTCAGGATTCTAATCAGAAAATCTGATTCATGGAAGGGTGGTGGGTGGTGGGACCATCCAGAGGAATTCAGCACAGCTGGCTGACTGGAAAAACTCTCCAAGAGGCCGTAGCATCTGGTGGTGGACTGTCACATAATAAATAATTTGAAACCTCACATATATCCCCAATCTGGCCACCTCTCACCGTCCCCACTGCCTGACCTGGTGCAAGCTTCCATCATCTTTCCCCTGGACCAGGGCTGCCCCCTCCACAAACATGGCCAGCTTCTCCCCTAGTCCACCTGCAATCTGTTCTCAATCAAAAGCATTCCTTCACATCTCCTGCTGACACAAGTTTGTTGGTCAGGCAGGGTGATGCTGAATGAGGACTTTCTGAGGCACAGACGGAGGTGCTGACAGTAGCATGGTAGACAAGAATGACAACCAGTAACCAGACTTAAGAGTGTACTGCAGTGACAACAAATGGCTATCCCCTTATGGCAGGGAATTTAGCTGCCTTATGGCAGGCATTAAATTTAGCTACTTCCAGATGAGTAGTTGTATCTCTTGGGCACTGAAGACCTATCAGGGTACAGGGATAGAATCAATCTTATCCTTTGAACTGTTGTGCGATTACCTGGAGAGAAAATGCCATGTAAGTCTTGGTTAGCACAAGTCTGTGCCCATGCCTTGCCTCCATCCTCACCATCAGAGCCACCTAATGCCTGGGCCCAATACACAAGCACTAGGGTGTCTGGGAAAGAGGCTATCTGCATCCCCAGCATTGGTCATCGTGTCTGCCTGATGACTGCACAGGGCGTGGGTTGTCAAGAGCATTTGCACAGGACACAAACAATCTTACTCTAAGTGCCTGGACCAGAGGTCCATTCATAAAACTCTACTTTTGAGTTTCTCATCACCAACCTCCCAGGTCGTTTTATCCAACCTTTTGCCCATGTGACGACACTGTTAATAACTGCCCTTGAATGAGTGTAGAACTCTTATTCGGGATCTCTCTGAGAGATAACGTGAATCAGAAAACACAACTCCAAGTGCTGCCAACTAGATGAATTTCCTTCCACATGATCTTCCCCCCACTATGTTTAAAGTGGTCATTAAAGCTAAAAGTCTACTTTGGAGGACTGACAGCTTATCCTACATAAATTAAATCTGATTTATTTACTTTCTCATTCAATGTCTACAGAGAATTAATATCAGGCTTTAGGTATGAGATGAGGGAAAAGGAGGAATTCTACAAGCACAGGTGCAAAGACAGGGGAAAAACTTCCATACACACAGCATGTGTACCTTGGGGACTTCATCAGGAACTAGCCTGTATATCCCGCTGCTATCTGATTATGGAAAGCTGTTGTGCAGTATACGTTTATATCTGGGCAGATGCTATACCACTGAATTCATAAAGGACTATGCAGATCACATGGCTTCTTTGTGTCCTAAAGGCTGCAGGTAGTCTCTAGCAGGGCTTAATAATAGCTAATCACTATTATCTCTAAAAGGGATGGGCCATCTTCTGAAGAGACCCTGACATTGTTGTTCTAATACCCAAGCTCTGTACTGTGGTTCTGTCTGGGTGTTCTGGAGCCTGCTAGCACTGTCCCTACCTGCCACAGGCATGTTAAGCATCATTGGTTTGCTGAATCATGAGGTCACTGCATGCTGAACTTAGTGAAGAGTCTTCTTCTGCTCTGGGACTCACTCGACTCTGGCAAACTTTCTAGGGAATCAATAAATGAGTCAGAGATACTCACTCAAAAATGCACCTGTTGCCTTCAGAATCCAAAGAGGACTAGCTAGGGTGGACTTTATCTTTTAGTTATGAGACTGGTGTCTTTAATTTAGAAATAATTTATCAATATTCCCCAGACCATGCAACTGCTAGAAACTTATGTACAACCATAAACAGAACCAGGAGGGGAGCCGGAGATCAATTGTGTGATTTGTCTCAGGCTTCTCTCTTTAGCCATGGAATTTAATCTATGACAAAGGAGGCAAGAATATACAAGGAGGGAAATACGTTCTTTTCAAAAATGATTGTAGCAAACAAAATGACACAAAGACAAGACACACAAAAGACAGACAAAGACAGAAAAAGACACAACTCCAGCCGGAGGAAAAATTCTTCGCAAGCCCCCTTGCAGTTTATTTTTATACCCCGGTAGCTGGATACACACTGAAATCTACAAGATGCATTCTTTTACCAAATAAGGACAAGAAGCCAAGCACATTCCAAGGACGAGGGGAAGCAAAGGGAGGAAGTGACCACAACATGTTTACGAAGAGGCCTGCCCACAACTCCAGCCTCCTCCTTATTTCTACGGAGGGCATGTTCCCTCATATGTGAACAGATCATTAACCTTGGATATTGTGTGCACGCCGCTTGGCAGAACAACCTGTTTGCAGGCATGATCTACCCAAGCAGAGAGTCCCGATTGCAGGCACATCCCCACTTCCCTAACCACTCTTTCTCGTGGTCACTGTCGGGCTCCCATAATGATTATGCGAGTAAATTAAGCATCTGACTCTTGATTTCAGGTGGAGTCATGATCTCACAGTGGTTGGATCAAGTCCCATGTTATGCTTAAAGCTGGGCATGGAGCCTGCTCAAGACTTTGTACATCTCCCTCAGTCATTCCACCTCCCAAAACCAACCAACTGACCAACAAACAAATATACAAAAATTATGTCTGTATATATATAATGATACTGGGAAAACAGGACAACTACATGCAAAACAATGAAACAGGACCACTTTCTTGTGTTTATTTCTTCTGTTTGTTTCACCCTCAGAAATAAAGTCAATGGGGCTCGTGGGTGGCTTAGTCGGTTAAGAGTCCGGCTTTCGCTTAGATCATGATCTCGCGGTTCATGGGTTTGAGCCCCACGTTGGGCTCTGTGCTGACTGCCAGCTCAGAGCCTGGAGCCTTTTTCAGAGTCTGTGTCTCCCTCTCTCTCTGACCCTCCCTTGCTCACGCTGTCTCTCTCTCTCCTAGAAATAAATAAAAATATTAAAAAAAAAAAAGAAATAAAGGCAAGATGGATTAGAGTCCTAAATGTCAAACTCAAAACCATAAACCTCTTTAAAGATAACATAGGTAGTAATCTCTTGGACATTGGACATATTTATCAATATGTCTCCTGAGGCATGGGGAAAAGAAGCAAACTAAACTATTGAATCCACTCCAGCTTAAAAAGCACAGAAAATCATTAACAAAACAAAAAAGCAACCCAATGAATGGAAAAAGATATTTGCAAATGACCTATCCAACATGGGGATAATGTCCAAAATATACAAAGGCCTCATACCACTCAAAACTAAAAAACCAAACAATCCAACCAACTCTGGGTTTTTAAGTATACAAACCTTAGGAAGGATTTCTTAAAATTGGAAAAAATCTGGCCAATATATTTAAAAATAATGTTGTACCCCCCTCTACACATTTTTTTCTTATAACTCCAAATATACAACCACAGACTGCTTGAAGGTGTCACGAAAGCCCATGATGCTCTGTTCGTTTTATTTTTCCCAAATTCAGAAGGTGTTTTCTACAAACGCAGTAGATTCTTCACACATGTATATCAGTCAGTACATGGTCAAATATAAAGGAGAAAATCTGTAGATACCCTGGGTTATGTCTTTGTGTTGACAACATACCATAACAAGGGCATCCGAAAAGCAGATCAAAGACAAAGCTGCCCTGCCTCAGTAATATCCCGGGGCACCAGATGCAGAGAGTTTTCTTCTTGAACTGTGTCCTTCTCCATAGAACCTATGTTAGATGGAGAAGCAGCAAGGGAAGCATGCTATGAGCATGGAAGAGAACACATGTCACGTTACTCAAAGGACAGTAGAGTAATTCTGGCCCATGACCCCGCAATGGAAACACATGTCCTGTGCACATCCATCTATGCTGCCCTGGTGAGGTGTGGGCACCTAGTAGACAAGCATCTGGATTGTGCTACTGAGATTAGCTAGCCTTGCAGCTGTGCCCAGCCTGTCCCCTCCTCTGCTGATTTGCATATTACTGAGGCACTGTCCACTTCACTGAACACCGACTGATAGGCTGGTCACCCCCTGTACTGGACTCATACCCAGTCAGGACACAGCATGGACATGAAGGCTCCCCCTGCCCCTCAGCTCCTGGACTTCCTGCTGCTCTGGCTCCCAGGTAAGGAAGGGGACACTGAGAATGTACCCAGCCTGTGTGCTCAGCACTGGCTCGCCCTCCAGCAATGTATTCTTAACACAATATTCAGAGTGTGGATATGTGTGTTTCTGTGTCCAATCTCAGGAGCTAGCTGTGATATCCAGTTGACCTGGTCTCCATCCTCGCTGTCTGCATTTCCAGGAGACAGAATCACCATCACTTTTGGGCAGGTCAAAACAGTAACACGTGGGTGACCTGGTATCAGCTGAAACCAATAAAAACTACTAAGCTTCTGATCTATGATGCATCCACGTTGCACACGGGGGTCCCCTCCAAAGTCAGCGGCAGTGGACCTGGGACAGATTTCACCCTCACCATCAGCCTCTTGGAGCCTGATGACGCTGCAACTTTCCACTGTCAGGAATATAATAGCGGGTGTGATTTAGCATGAGACAAAACCTCTGTAAGACTTTCAGAGATTACTTCACTATACAGGTACTCTTTTATAAGCAGCTGGTGTGGTGTTGCTCAGCCTAGCTTGTCTGCTTTGTTTGGAAATCCTGAGGTTGTGAAAAGTGCGTCCTTGACAGGATTTGAACTCTGAATCCTGGATGTTCCTCAGGCTTCACTGCACCCCCAGGTTCCAAACTTATTTCACCACTAAGGGCATCAGATGAGATGTATATGAATGGACACCTCCTGTGGTGCCAGCCTGTGTGAGAAGACACCCACATTTACAACAGACAGAGACCTGCAGGGAGTGTGGCAACGATCATAATTCACAGATGGAAAGATTGTATGCAGAGAATATTCAAAATAATTTACAAAGGGGCTACTAGAAATAATTGGAGAAATAGGGCATCCTTGGATCAAAGTCAACATGCAAAAGTCAGTTTGATTTCTATGTAACTGAAATAAATACCTAAAAAGTAAACTTAGAGAGCACATGATTTATAAGTGCCTCAAAAGCGTCCAATATTTAGGGAAAAAACAAAATGCACTCAAAGTTCCAGAATATGATTCAAAAATCCCCACAAAACCTACGTAAGCAGAAGACCATATTATGTCCAAGGACTGAAAGCCTCTGTATTGTGAACGTGTCGATTCTGTCTTCCCCTGCTGTCCATGTCTGTATAGAAGCTAGCAAGTTCAGGAGAGAGGGCAAGATGGTGGAGAAGTAAGGAGCTCCGTACTTGCACTCGCGCCCATACATCACACAGAAAAGCTCTGAAGCCATTGGAAACCTTACAAAACCTNAGAAGCTAGCAAGTTCACACCCTATGAATCTCCAGCTCAAGCTTGAACTACACCCCCTTCCCCTCCCTGGCCATTAGAAATGCTCAACATTCTGTACCATGGAAACCAGCCTGGACCTGATTGTGCACATGCTGCCCTCTCCAGGGGTCCCTTATAGGGATAATAAACACCCTCTCAATTTCTCTTGGTTGGTGGAGTACGTCAGCCTCAAATAATGCCTAGTCATTGGAAAAGGGGTCTTTCCCACCTCCATGGAAAATCCCTACAACATAAATAGTGAAGGAGATAAGGAAAGAAGGAAAGCTCATAGAGTTGAGCCCCGCTTTTCTTTCTTCAGTGAGAATCTGAGATAAAGGAAAGGCTGAGAGGTCTCAGAGCTGAGTACAGCGTTCTGGAATCTCATACCATCATAGAAGAAATCAATCTCGGGGAACCTAGATGGCCCATTTCGTTACATGTCTGACTCTTGATCTTGACTCAAGTCATGATCTCACAGTCTATGAGTCGAGCCCCACATGTGGCTCTGGGTTGATGGTTTGGAGACTCCTTGGGATTCTGTCTCCCTTCTATCTGCCCCTCACCCACCTGTACACTTGCTCTCTTTCTCTTTCCAAATAAATTTTAAAAAAACCTTAAAAACAATTTTTTAAATTAATCTCCAAAGAATAAAAAGGAGGGACTCTGACAAACTTGAAAGAGCTTCAGGTGGAATCCTGGCAGGGCCACGCCTCAGGAGGAGTGAAGAACCGGGCCCAGCAAGCAACCTACCGCCCAGGCTATTGCCCAGACTCACAGTGCGATCCTTGATTGGACGAGGGTGACACCCTAGCATCTCAGGCTGCCAGAATCAAATGTCATTTCTCTCTGGATGATAAAATCATTCCAGAGCCTAAAATCGCCACTAACCTGTTTCACAGCAAATAGGTGTATAAATCGACAAAAGTGTTACACATACAAAACACAGTAGGTTTTCAGCCAACAATTCTAGGGTGCCAAAATCCAGGAGAGAGAAACCAGGAAACAGAAACAGACCCCTCAATTTATAGATATTAGGTGCTAGGATGGTATATGCATAATGTGTGGGGTGACAAGATTGAGATTTATAACAAGAGCTCGGAACTATTATAAGGAACCCGCAAAAGATACCGATCAAGGTTCTCCTTTCCTGCAGCACAACAAAGTACAAACTCTGCTTCTCCCCAGGCCAGTGCTCATGGCTTTGGAGACATGTAGATCACACTCACATATTTTTTAATGTTATTTGTTTATAGAGAGAAAGCACAGATGAGGAAGAGCAGAAAGAGAGGAAGTGCAAATCCCAAGCAGGCTCCACACCTCCAGTAGAGAGACCAATTCAGGGCTTAAACTCATGAACCATGAGATCATGACCTGAGCTAAAACCAAGGGTCAGACTCTTAACCAACTGAGCCACCCAGACACCCCGAGACTCACATTTTTATAAAAATGTTCATTTATTAACTGAAAGAGAGAGACAGAAAGGAAGTGCATATGATAGGGGGTGAGGCAAAGAGAGGGAAAGAGAGAGAGAATCTCAAGCAGACTCCTCACAGCACAGAGCATGACTTGGGACTCAAACTCATGAAATTGTGAGATCCACGGCTTGAGCAGAAACCAAGAGTTGGACACTTAACAGACACTACCACACAGGTGCTCCTGTACATCATTTCTTCATTTCAGAATTCTTTTTCCATATTTGAGTTTCCATGATATATTTCTTTCTTTTTCCAAGCTCTCATGGGCAGCTGTGCTAAGTCAGGCTCCATCCCACTTGTCTCTGGCCCTGGGAGGGACTGTCTCCATCTCCTACAAGGCCAGTCTCAGTCCCAACCATGGCACTGGACACACTTTCCTTCCTGGGTTTCAGCAGAAGCCACACCCATCTCTGTAACCACTGACGTGTATGGTGTCCACAGGGTTCCAGGGGCCTAGCCCAGGCCAGCGGCAGTGGGTCAGGGACAGTAGTCACACGCCCAATCACGAACATGGAGCGTGGATACATTGCGCACACGTCTGGGCACAGAACACACACAGGGACCCTGCGCAGCATGACAGCCTTAAACACGACCCTCCCTAGCAGGGTTGGATGTTCTGCTCCACTGAGCAGCTGTCTCCTCCAGGGCTCAGTCATCAGCTGCTTCTTTCAGAGAAGAACCAAGCTGGGGGAGATCCTAATGGTGGGGAGTCCTCGGAGGAGGTCAGGGAAGTCCTCGGAGTGGGGTCTCAAGCCCCGGAGTCTCTTTCATTAGAGGGCCCGAGTCCGGGACAGCGTGGCTGAGGCAGCTCTCACATGGCTCCCCAGGGCTCTTCCCCTTGACTCTTTGCAGTATGGACTCTGAAGGTAGAGCTCCCAGTTCTCCACGGCACCAAGACTGAGGACCCCCCTGTAGTAGGGGAAAGTCAGTGAGGTCTGCACATGGCTTTGACTTTAGTTCCCAGCACAATGTTAGTGCTCATGTTCAGTTCTGCTAAGTAGGTGATGGTTATTTGAGGTGATATCCTCAGGGGAAGCCAGAGGAAGAGTCAATAGGAACCTGCTTTCATTTGTGAAACACAAGGTGAGTCTCAATTAGTTCCAAGTACATTATGGCATCGCAATAAAAATAACTCAAAGTCAGAAAAGAATATAAGTGCTTATGGAAGAGTTCCACATGTCCCCTTTGATTTTTCCTTCGTCCTCTGATTGTAATTCCAGTGCCTGCTGGTGACCCCGCCAGCTCCCATTATTTACAGCATGGTTACTTATTTGCTCAATCCTGAACTATATAGAAGGTGATCAAATATTGCCAGTGACTACATGGAGAATGAGAACTCCAAGTGACAGAGTTCATGTTTGCATAGAATTCCATTCCTTTTTGTGACACCTGCATGGCTCAGTCATTTAAGCTGCCAGGTCCCTCAATGTGTGCTTTACTCTTTAGGCTGCAGGGAATTTATGTCTTAGTTTCCCTTCAAACACAGACACGTTATATTACTTTGCTCATGTGGGAGCCCCCTCCCTCCGCCTCCTCCCAGGCTGCTGTGCCCACCAGGAGATTTGCATACTGTTCCCTAAGGGAGGACTAAGGCACAGGGTCTCAGATAAAACCTTCGCACCTGACATAAAAGATCAGCTCAGATCCTGCAGTGAGTGACCAGGACTCATCACATAAACTTCTCATAATGAGGTTCCCTGCTCAGCTGCTGGGGCTGCTGGTGCTCTGGATCCCAGGTGAGGGCAGAGTGGGGAGGGGTGAGAGAGGGGAAGGGTGTGGGGGGGAGGAGAGTTCTGAGGACACCACTGCACTCTGTGCCTATTTTGTCCAAGTGTTGCAGACCTCTGTCCTACATTCTGGGAAGGAGAATGTGATGTGGAGATCTCTGACAGTCAGGAACATTCAGGAAGGAACAAAGATCTATGTTCTAAGAAAGACTATGACATAGAGAAAAGGAGATGTGGTAGATGAGAGTAGACACCCTTCTGTGTGTTACAAATCTTAGCATCTCTTTTGAAATCGGATACTTGGGGATATTAATAAAAATCATCCAAAAAGATTTATCCTGCAATAATTACTAAAGTAAAATTTTCAAAATGACTTATCATACTTGCATGTAATCTTGCTTTTCTCTTCTTCCTTCAGGATGCAGTGGGGATGTCGTGCTGACACAGACTCCACTGTCCCTGCCCGTCACCCTTGGACAGCCGGCCTCCATCTCCTGCAGGGCCAGTCAGAGCCTCGTGCACAGTGATGGAAACACCTATTTAAGTTGGTTCCTGCAGAAGCCAGGCCAGTCTCCTCGGCGCCTGATCTATAAGGTTTCGAACCGGGACTCTGGGGTCCCAGACAGGTTCAGTGGGAGTGGGTCAGGGACAGATTTCACCCTGAGAATCAGCAGGGTGGAGGCTGAGGACATTGGAGTTTATTACTGCTACCAAGGTACACATTATCCCCCACACAGTGATTCAGCCCCGAACACAAACCTCCCTCCTGTCACGGCCCCGCTGCCCACACGTGCTGTTACTCTGGGGAGCAGGCACCACACATTCTGAGTCGAAGAAGAAGACACTAGAGACCCCAGGGGACTAGGTGGCAGCTGCGGGTTCTGGGCCACAGGCTGCAGCTCAGGCACCACACAGCAAGGCCCCGGAAACGGCACGTACCTGTTGGCGGAAGCAAAAGGGGTGAAGGTGCCCGAGGGTCCCGGGAGCAGGCGGTCATGAGAAAATGCACAGGTGACTGAAAACCCTTATTAAGTCTCCCTGCCTGGCCTCCCGTCATCAATTCAGTCAGCGTGACAGGCAGACACCTGGGGCAGAATGTGGGAACAAAGCTTCCAGGCTCTCGCCAGGATGCTAAATGGATTAGGACCTTAGGACACTGTCTTGATTTCTGTTGATACCAGGTAATACATTGGCAATGCCCACGTATCACTCACTTTCTGACTGTCCCTGCAAGGGATGGTGGCCCTCTGTCCTGGAGTCACAGTCAAAGAGACTGGAGACTGAGCACATTGTCCCTTCTGGAGCCTAAAAGGATAAACACAACAAATTGAATCGATGCACTGAGATCATCCCAGCTCAGACGAATCAAGTTGTGATATTTGTCTGAAGAGAAGGCTGTGCAATTACAATAGATGGTGGCCTGGTTCACATGAGAAGTGGAAGTCGGCCCCACTGAGTACATGGCCTTGAATTCATTCCTGAAATGTCATCAGGACCAGGAAAGAAAGGGTAAGAAGGATGAGCATGGAAGCCTGGTGAAGGCTGGAAACCTACAGTAATGGGTGACCTTGTCTCCGTGGGAAGGAGACAGGGACTCTCCATGTGCCTAGTCTTGAAAACCAATGTCATGTCCCCTTCAAGCCCTCCCAGGCAAATGGGTCACTCCCCTGGATGCCATTTGAGGGGAAAACCAGGATCTAACTTCCTATTGTTACAACTTGGTCACTGATAGCTTGAACCAAGATAACTCCTGTTCTCCTACAGCAAGTGACCATGTCTCAAAGTCATTGGGAATAGTGACAGAATTTGTATTAGAAGTATTGAATGAAGGGTGAGAATGATTTATAACTGGATATATGTCTTAGATGTTAAAAGGGTACAAGAAATCAACTAAGAATCACTGGAGAAGTATTCTATCCCACACAGTCTTGGGCAAATACTTCCATCAGCCATTTTAGAATGTTGAAGTTTTGTAGGCCAAGAGAATTCCCATTTCTGGTAGATTGAAAAGACCTAATGAAAGGGGTGACTGTCATATGCTCTTACATTATATATTTTTTTCTTCATTCCACATGATATTTTCTTACCTGAGAAAACAAAATTTTGGCGATCGCTCTATGGAGAATACTATTAAAACTCTCACCAAAACTACAGAGCAAC
>NW_027531891.1:38410-45539 GCF_008692635.1 Crocuta crocuta
TTTGGCGATCGCTCCATCGAGAATACCATTACCAACTCTCACCAAAACTACAGAGCAACCAAGGACCTAACTTTGTAGCCAACTTCCACTTGAACTTGATTCAGGACACCTGTAAAGCAGCTTCCAACACGGTGTCCCAACCCTTGTGGAGGCAGAGAATTGGAGGTTCAAACACTGTGTACACTCTCAGCATCAACAATGGACAGACTAGCACTGTTGTTCTTTACTGCTCCCTATAATGTCATGTCCAACTCCCCACAGGGTCCCAGCCCTGAACACAGTCCCCAGTCCCGCGGGGCAGGGAGACTCTTTTGTGATACTGGATCCACTTTACCACTGCAACTGCAATGAAGGGAGCACCACTGCTTTCTTTGGTGAAAAGTGTGCACCATGTAAAGGAAGGTTGCACTTCTCAGCTCACAGGTGTTTGTCTGGAGAGAGGTCATTGCCCCTGGGTCTTCCACTCAGCGTTAGTTACAACGTGAATGGGTGAGCAGGGCCTGTGTGGTGCTGTACTTGAGCACTAGGTCTGCCCCTTTCACTCCAACACAAGGAAAGAGCTGCTCCGGTGTTTGGAAGATTTGATGATGCATGTTTCCACACACTTCAGTTAGTGCTTGTGAAATAATGGACAAGCATCTCACACACACACACACACACACACACACACACACACACACACAAAGGAACAAGGAGACCTGTGTATCTAGAATACTTCATAATGGAGAACCAAATTTTCGTTATCATGTAGTATGCTGTCCGAACAGGGTGTTACAAAAAGTGTTGCTTCCAGAGTTGACTAATAAATGACTTAAAGACCAAACAGTTCCCCATCATTTCTCTTCTGTCCTAAATCTATCAATAACAGGTACCTCGTGATGGGGAAGTGGCTGACATACCACTTTCTGTCAAACCACAGGAAAGAAACCCTATCTGTTTACTGAACATCAAATACAATTTTTGAATCTTCATTTGAGTCCTCCGGAGCAACCCAGAACCACAGCAATAACTGCATACACTTCTGGTCTGTAGTCAGTACAGATTGGGGTGATGTCAGCCTGCCAGGAGCCCAGAGAAGAGGTAGAAGCCAAAAGCCTAAGCTACTGAGATGGTCAAGAGTGAAGCCTGTGTATATGCTCAGTAAGCATCCAATACCCCTCCCACACTCATGTATGCTCAAGATCAGTGTACTGAGAGTGGATAAGACTTCATAACAGAGCCCTGGTGCCAAAGGGATGATACATTCCAAAGAGTCCAGAAGAATATGCAAGTATTTTGCACTGTGCACACAGGAAATGCAGACACGTCCTAGAGATCCTGGGCCTAAATCCAGACTCCTCATCTCAGATAGAACTATGATGTCACCTCCAGCCCCACCTGTGAGGTGTCTGCAGCCTCTCTAAACCCCACATAATCCCTCTCCTTCTCTCTGTGACCTTAAGTGCTTTTGCAAGTCTTCAGCTGAGACCCAGTGAGATACTATTTTTCCATTCCCATTCTCCCATCTTCTAATAGCCTCTGGCCAGGAGACAGAAGAGAGCTGAGTGAAGGGCGGTCTTCTGAAGTTACAGAGTAATGGTGTCTTGAGGTGGGCAGAGAGGCAGGTGTGGGATGGCCACACTGAGCGCTGACATGCCACTTCCAGGGAGGGCACCTGCGGGTGCACCCTGCTCCCTTCTCCAAGAGATGCAGCTGAGGGCATGAGCAGGTCAATAATATAAATCTATCTGGGTGAACAACTCAGATTCAGATGATACAAAAAAATCTGGAAAATGTAGTCAAGGGTCCATGGAAAGTCATTACGGTCTTCAGACTTTCTTGTCCAAGAGACATAGAAGAGGTGACTGCCCTTAACCTCCCCTTGAGCTTTGCACATTCTTCCACGATTTAGCCAGAAGACCTGCAACTCATACAGCTTAGGGAGAAACAGGGCCGAGCAGGGAGGCAGCAGCAGGTGCAGCAAAGCCTCTCTGACCCAGGTCCCTGGGGACGAGGTTTGTGTGCGAGGCTGAAGCACTGTGGGAGGAGAGCTATAATACTGCTGACAGTAATAAGTCGCCACATCTTCAGCCTGGATGTTGTTGATGGTGAGGGTGAAATCTGTCTGAGACCCACTGCCGCTGAACCGGTCGGGGACTCCAGGTGCCTGAGTGAATGCCCAGGAAATGAGCAATTGAGGGGCCTGTCCTGGTTTCTGCTGATACCAGGCTAAGTTTGTCTTCTGGTCGGAGCTGTAGAGAAAATTCTGGCTGGACTTATGGTTGATGGTGATGCTCTCTCCCATAGACCTACTCTCAGAGCTTGGAGACTGGGTCATTTCGATGTCCCCAGACACCCCTGCAATCACAAGTGGACAGTGGCCATACACAGCATCACTGATATAGTAAAATATGTATTCAAAAATTAATGTTTTCTTATTTTTGTAGGAAATCAGACTGTTTTATTGAAATGGTTTATCCATACCACATGGTAGAGTCATTGGCCAATTTTATAAAGATCTTTCTCCTCGGAGCCTCTCACCTGAGATGCAGAGCACCAGGAAGAGGAACCGTTGGGGCTGTGGCATCATCTTGCAGCTGGTCACCCGTCTGATGCACCCAGGCCCCGTCCCCAGGAACCCTATTAATAGGGGTCTGAGCAGCCAGCCTAGGGCCCCAGGAGCCTATGCAAAGCATCAAAGAGTATGAAAGTGTCTGGTCGCTGCCTTGTGAAGCAGAGAATGGAAAGAAAGAGACAAAATATCACGACCCCAGGGAATGGGATTTGTATGCCCAAGAGACCCAGAAGTCACCTCAAACTATGATTCACAATATTATCCACCAAAATCCCCAAATGTAAATTCTTGTTAGTACCAAGTGTTCTATTTCAAATCAGCTGAAGTCGACTTTAAAACATACAGCTCTTTTTGTAGTAAAATGTATGTTTACAAGCATATAAGTTCAGAACCTAACTGAAACAGTATAAATGTGATGTGAGCACATGGAATCTACTCAAGTTGTTGGATAGAATGGAGACATAGTGCCCACATTTTTGTCCCTGGCTGTGGTTCTCTTCTGAATTTTAAATACATAATTGAAGTTGCACTTGGACAACTGAGAGGAGCCTCCTTTTGTCCAAAGCAGACCTCTGATAGTTCCCTCTGCACAAATACTGTCTCAGAAAATGTGTCACCATGTACTTATGAGTCACTCTTGTCACTGCTCCTTCGGTCAACCAGTGTGTGAAACATCTCAGATCTCCCCAACCCCTTCACTAAGTGACCTATGGGGTCACTACTCCTCGGGAGGGGGTGGTCATAGGTGAAATAGTTTTAGTTCCCAGCTCTGCAGGGCAGTTCTTCATTTATTCAGACTCCAAATCAATAATACTTCCAAAATTACCCAAGCAGCTTCAGGAACTTGCCTGGGCATAGAGCATTGAAAACACATCAGACAGAACCTCCTNAGATAGATAGCAAAGAGACACATGCCCTCTCTGCTGCTGCCACTCCCACCTTATGAGGTCCCTGTGTTGGCACAGTGTCATCACTCAGGGTGAGTGGGGTAGTAGGTGTCCAAGTCCATGCTGTGTAACCTCATCTTTCAGCCTGCACAGAGTCAGAGGAAGAGAGAACGAGTCCATGCAGGATCACAGTTTTGTTTTGGAAAAATAAAATCAACTGTAGTCTCCTATATTGTCAAGTCTCCAAATCATCTCTTGATCACAGACAGTAGTCTTTCATTCATAATTTCCTTGTAGCCTGAAACTAACCAGTACACAGTTCAATGACAGAAATCAACACTCAAACACTGTGTATAAAAATGAACAGGACCCCGTTCCATCAGGGCACTGTTCTATGGTTAATACTCATTTCTAGTGAAGGGAACCATCTTTCATTTTTTCTTTTTCCCATATATTCTTGAAAAATGAACTTTATCGCATAGAAGAGGTAAGCATTGATTCTTCCTTTGCTTCAGATTCTTCCTTTGCTTGAAGCACTCACTGTTTCCTCCTATAATCCTTAACACAGAGTATGGGGTATAGATGGAAGAATGGACATTAGTATTCTTTCCTCTAAACTATCTAGTTTCTCCACTCAGTTCTCTGTTCCTATTTGGTAGTCTTGGTTTGAGTAATGCTGATTCCAATCTAATTCCAAGGATGAAATGCAGAACAGTAGATTCTCTGTTCATCATGTACTCCTCCTTGACTGCAGTGGTCTGTAGAGATCTGTCAAGAATAGCCATCACTGAAGCTTGACAATCCGGAGAGAATCTCAGAATTCCTGATAGAATGTGAGGAATGAATACTGTTTGTACAAGGAGCAGACAACACCAGAATCTTTTGGCATCCATGCCAAGCTTCCCTTCATATGGAACTAGTGCAATGGAAGTCAAAGTGGAATGGGAGGAAGAAACTGGATCTTAGTGACATAAATAAGTGGCAGGATCAAACCTAGCCTTAAGCCTTCCACTCTGGACTCTTCATTAACATAAGTGCCCGGATTCCCTTTCCTATATAATATAGTGCAATTTGAGGCTTCTGGTAATTGCAATGAAAACTCGCCAAAAGATGTTACACTCTGAGCCAACCTAATAAGGTAATGCAATTGGAAATACCTCTATTTTATGTTTTGGCCTACAAAGTCTCACCACAGAAACTACAAAAGTAGCATTGTTTATAATGGTCAGCCTTTAACCTGGAAAACCATGAAAAATGCAAGCCAATATGGTGATATCATACTTTTCCAGGGAGAAGTTCACTATTTTCTTTAGACTGTCAAAACTGGTATTTTTAAGTCATTAAAAATCTGTTTCTTAAAGTATAAATTCATTTATTTTGGGGGTGCCTGGGTGGCTTAGTCTGTTAAGCGGCCAACTTCAGCTCAGGTCATGTTCTCATAGTTCGTGAGTTGAGCCCCCACATCGGGCTCTGTGCTGACAGCTCAGAGCCTGGAGCCTGCCTCAGATTCTGTGTCTCCTTCTCTCTCTGCCCTTTCCTGCTCACACACTGTCTCTCAAAAATAAATATAAATTAAAAAATAAAATAAAATAAAATAAATTCATTTATTTTTATCCTAGTTAAAATTCTGAAAGAGAACAGGATCTTCTTCAGGAATGAGCACAGCCAATGGGATGGATTGGAAGACATATACACACATGCAACTACGTGCACACACACATATCTACATATTTTCATAAAAGGATTGTAGCCAACTTGATAGCAGGTACAGCTGTCCTAGTTGTATACATTCACATGCATTCCATGAACTACTCCTCATCATGAATTATACCATCTTTAAATCAGTAATCAAAAACCTCCAAATAAACAAATGTACAAGACCAGATAGATTCACTGGTAACTTGTAGCAAACATTGAAAGATTTAATATCTGTTCTTCTTGAGGTGACTTGGTGGCTCGTTCAAGTAAACATCTGAATTTGGCTCAGGTCATGACCTTGTGGTTCATGAGTTCAAGCCCCGGATCAGGCTCTGTACTGAGAGCTCGAAGCCTGGAACTTGCTTTAGATGCTGTGTCTCCCTCTCTCTGACCCTCCACTGCACATGTTCTGTCTCTGCTTCTTTAACAAAAACAAATAAACATTTAACAAAATTTATCTATTCTTCTCAAAATTCCAAAAAGTTGAAGAGGAAAAATGCTTCAAATTTGTCTTATGAAGCCACCATTAACCTGATACCAAAACCAGACAAGGATACCCCAAGAAAAAATTACATGTCAATATCCTGGATGAATATAGATTCAAAATCCTCAACAAAATAATAGCAAGCCAAATTCAAAAATGCATGAAAATGATCACACACCATGATCAGGTAGGACTCTTCCAGGGATGCAAGGATGGTTCACCATCCACAGAACGAACAACATGTTCTATCATATTAACAAAATTAAAGGTAAAAAACAGAGAATTGTCTCAAGAGATGAAGAAAAATCACCTGACAAAATTCAGGATCCATTTTTCAAAAAGAGAAGAAATAACAAGTGTTAGAGAGGATGTGGAGAAAGGGAAACCCTCAGGTACTGTTGGTGGGAATGTAAACTGATGCAGCCACTGTGGAAAACAGTATGGAGTTTCCTCAAAAACTTAACAATGGAAGTACCATATGATCCAGCTATTCCACTTATGGGTATTTATCTGCGGAAAACAAAAACAGTAATTCGAAAAGATATCTGCACCACCGTGGCCATTGCCCCGTTGTTTAAAATAGCCATGTTAGGGAAACAACCTCAGTATACATTGGTAAATGGATAAAGGAGATGAGATATATACATATACACACACAATGAAATACTACTCAGCCGTGAAAGGGAAGGAAATCTTGCCATTTTCGACAACATGGGTGACACTCTTCCCTCCCCCCACCCCCCACGCCCCCATCCACAGTTGGTGAGAGGCTGGAGTCCCTTCTTCACCCACAGGGAGACGCTGAGACTCCTGGTGGGCTATTCCTTCTCAAGCTGGACTTCCAACCGCCTTGTAGAACCACAGGCAGCTGTTGTAGAGGATGAAGTACGGACACAGAAGCTTCCTGAGAGCAGACCCGTACCCAGGAGGCTGTGCTCCTTGCGAGGCTTCATCGTGTATGGACTTGATGTCATCCACAGAGCAGGCCAGGCACAGCCACCTTGCTTTTATGGACTGGAGCTTCTCCACCACCAGGTGGCTATCGGTGCCCTGTGTCTGTGAGAGCCGTGACACCTTCTCCACAATGTGCAGGGGGCACTCTGCCTCCCCACTAAATATTCACAAGGAATGGGTATGGACCATATTTCAGGTCATACCTGAACAAAGCTGAGAGTCACTTTTCACTCCAATAACAAAATTGAAACTTACTTTAATATATAAACAAAATCTTTCAGTGATAGAAAAAAAATCACTTTGAATAAAAAACAAAACTAAAGTGAATGTAAGGAAATTTGAGTAGAAATTAGGAACCAATATTAAAGGGCCTGTTTCTCTGTAAAGTAGACCAAAGCGGTGGGAAAAGGTACAGGATGGAGAGGAAGAGGCGATATCACAGATAAGGGTCTGGCCCATGGGTCCAATTTGGGTCAACTCTGGAGAGCGATCCCGGCTCTGCACCCCCCTGTGGGGGTGGCTTAGGCTTTTGTCTGCCTGCATCACAGCACA
>NW_027531891.1:45624-55750 GCF_008692635.1 Crocuta crocuta
ATTCATCCTAAGAATATCCCCTCAGCAGGGGCTTCTGGGTGGCTCAAGAGGTTAGGCATTCGACTCCTGATTTCAAATCTGATCATGATCTCACCATTGGTGGGGTAGGGCCCCATCTCCAGCTCTGCCCTGACAATATGCAGTGTGCTTGGGATTCACACTACCTCCTTCTTCCTCTGACCATTCCCTGCAATCTCTCTCTCTCTCTCTCTCTCTCTCTCTCTCTCTCTGTCTCTCAAAGTAAATGAATAAACATCAAAAATAAAAATTTAAAAAAAGGAATATTCCCCAACCAGTGCTAAATTCAATATGAGGCTGCTGTGCAGGGACCAATGACTGTGACCGATGATGTCCGTGGCACAGGCCAGATTGTCATAATGACCTTCAGACATAAGAGGTGTTCATTGTCCAAAATCAACAGGGACAGAATAATAGCAGAAATTGGGATCGGTGGCAATAGACCTTGATCACATGTTATTAGAAATAAATCAGTGCACAACCACTTAGAGAAGTTTGTTTCTCTTACTGGAAAACTACGTCAGGTGAGCTGAAGCCTAAAGTCACTGCTTCTGACTCAGTTCCTCCACCTCAGCCAGGTCAGCATCTCAAAGCTCATGGACTGAGTGCAAGGTCAGGTCTTGAAGGAAGGGCCCTGAAGCTTTGCCAGAGATATATTGAGCACATCTTGCTCCCTCAGTTTCCCTGAGCAACTCAGGGCTCAGGGCCTGTGCTCAGAATGTCCCTTCTCTGCCCTGATGAGGAAGCTTGCTGCTAGGAGGAGACAAGGGGAAGGCCATGCTCCAGTGGGTGGAGAAGGAAACTTTTCTCTGTGCTTAGTGTTCAGTGTTTAAGAAATTAGAAGAAATGAAACAGAGGGTTCATATGTAAATCTTTAGTTGCCTTGGATGGTGCCAGAATTTTCTTCTAGAGTCTTGCATTGACTGAATATGTTAATGTTTCATACCCTCTCTGTCTTTTTCAAAATAAATAAATAAACTTACAAAGAGTATAGATTTGAGACACCTAGAGTCCTGTTTCCCACCTGGACCTCATGGAAGCTCTGAAACATCGCTTACAAATGTTATTATTTCTGGGTAATGACGGTGACCAGCTTGATGGGCTCAGGTTTATGTCCAGGGCACAATAGAGTTTGTAAACTTGCAGGGGAAAAAAATGCCTGTTTATAATGAGGAACCCTCTTCCTTTGGTCAACAGAGAGTGTAGGAAATTTTCAAGCCTTTTCTAGATCCCAAAAGAATTTTTATAAGATTTTACATATTCTGTATATTTTCGGGCAAGAAATTACAAGACCAGGAACCAAACAGAAAAGGGGACTTTTAACTTTCCATGTTATGTTTCATAGGCAATAGCAATACTCTTTGAAATTCCAGCATTCTAAAGAAAACTGTCTAAAATTAATCTCTTTAAAATGGATATACAGTAAAAGAAACATGATAGATCACTATTTTCCAGACATAATTCCAAACTTTTAGTTTTCATGTACGATAATGTGTGATATAATTATTTTTTTTGTATAGTTAACACACTGTTATATAATTTGATGCATGATCTGACATCTAAAATGAATAGTCCTCAAACTCACTTTAAGATGGATAAGTTTGGTTTATATTTTTCCTCATGGTTTTTATTTTCAGTTACTTAACTCTGAATTCATTCATGAGAAGGATTCATTAAGAGGACTGCAATTTTCAAGGGCAACAAGACTGCATGGGCTACCCTTATAAGAGAGATCAATGAGGAAAACCACACAAAAAGGTAAATAAAATGCCAACTAGTAACATATGGGACATGGGATGTTATAAGCCTGATTCTATCACAATATTTCAATAGCAATTGAGTCCCTCCACAGAGTTCAGGGTTTACTTTCAAAATCACTTTTATACAATATCTTTTCCCGCCCTGGTACAAAATCTTCCTGGAGGATTTCTAGAAGGTTTTCACGCTGACCTTGCTTGTGTAATCATGCCTACCATTGTATGTTATCAAGGTTTTCTTGTTTTTTTATTTTTTGTTTTTCAGTTCAGTATGATTTGGGTTTAAATTTCCTGAGATCTAATAAAACCACAAATCCTCTCTCCGTTTCTCCAGGATTTTGTTTACAGGACTGTGACTCCCTTTGTGAGGCCACTTGAAGCAGACACAATTCTCACAAACGATTCCATATGGCATACGTCAGGCTGATACAGGAAGGTTCATCAGGTCATGTCCCTGTTTTCATGAAGGATGGTTGGTAAACTGATGCCTCCAACAGCTCTGAACATGGACCTGATTCCACAGTGACTGTCATTAAGTGGAGACCCAAGAAGATGTCAGTCATAGACGCAGGTTACACCCCGACATTAAATTGTTGTCCCAGGTATTGTTATTCTCACATACAGAATCTGTTTTTGAACTCAGGGACTCATAGCTGTTGCCGCCTCACATAAACCAGGGCGAGACTCAGCTTCTCCCACGGTACTAACAGGACCCCAGAACCTCTGACAGACACTGATTTTACATGGGGCACCTGGGTGGCTCCATTCATTAAGCGTCTGACTTTAACTCTGATTTTGATTGCCCAGTTTGTGGGTTCGAACCCTCGTCAGGTTCTGTGCTGATAGCTCAGAGCCTGGTGCCTGTTTCAGATTCTGTGTCTCCCTTCTCTCTGCCCATCTACCACTTGTGCTCTGTCTCTCTGTTTCAAAAATAAATAAACTATATGATACATTTTTTGAAGAAATTGGTTATACATGATGAGAAGACTGCATATAGGAAAGGATTTCCTAAGCATCTAAAAGAAAATAATAGCAAAGAAAAGGATACATTACAAAATTAAACATTCTTCATTTTCTCCAATCTGCTTAGCAATTGTTTCCCATAAGAAATCCCTGACTTGGGGGAGATGAGGGGTGTGTTTCTGTGTATATTCCACAGCTCATATATACCATATGGTGTGTGTGTCTGTCTATGTATGTATGTATGTATCTATCTATCTATCTATCCATCCATCTATCTATCTCTCTATTTATCTACCTGTCTCTCTGTCTAAATATCTAGGGTGAAAGAGAGAAGAAATACAGGATACACACCATGTTGTAACAAATGGTTACCAAAAATTGAACACTCACTGCCTAAAGCATAAAATTCTACTCCTTTCCTCGTCTCCTAAGCAGGGCTATTAGTTCGCTACTTGTGAGTGATTCTTTTCTCCCTGTGAAGGTCTTTTTACTTTCATCTTCTTGAAAGTCCCAGGGTGAGTATAATTCATTAATTAATGATTATTAAAGTATCTTAAAACATTAGCTTGGAAACGGCAGATACCATTCAGTGTCTAGAGAGAATTCACATAAGGCTGTAGGTACAAGAAGAGGTAACAGAGGGAACTGAAAAAGCATGGGCCCCACAAACATTGAACAACTTCAATATGCACGGCATGTGTGCCTTGGGGACTTTATCAGGGACTAGCCTGTATATCCCACTTCTACCTCATGATGGAAGGCTGTTGTGTAGTATACATTTCTATCTGGGCAGATGAGATACCCCTGAGTTTATAAAGGACAATGCAGATCACATGGATTTTTTGTGTCCTAAAGACTGCACGTAGTCTCTAGCAAGGCTTAATAATAGGTCAGGGCTATTAACCTAAAAGGGATGGGCATCTTCAGAAGAGACCATGACATTGTTGTTCTAATACCCAAGGTCTGTACTGTGGTTCTATTGGGTTTCCTGGAGCCTGCAAGCACTGCCCCTACTTGCCACGGGCACGTTAAACATCGTTGGCTTGCTGAATCATGAGGTCGCTGCATGCTGAACTTGGTGCAGAGTATTCTTCTGGCAGCATGACAAAGTGCAAACCCTGCTTCTCCCCAGGCCAGTACTCATGACATTTGAGACCTGTAGATCACACTCACATATTTTTTAATGTTATTTGTTTATTGAGAGACAAAGAGAAAGCACAAGATGGGGAGGGGTAGAGGGAGTGGGTGAGAGATTCCCAAGAGGGTCCAAACCTCCAGCACAGAGCCCAATGCAGGGGTTGAACTCATGAACCGTGAGATCATGACCTGAGCCAAAACCAAGAGTCAGACACTTAACCGACTGCGCCATTCAGGCGCCCTGAAACTCACATTAAAAAAAAAAAAAGTTTATTTATTGAGAGGGAGAGACAGAAAGGGCGACACACTAGAGGGATGGGGCAGAGATAGGGAGGGAGAGAGAGAATCCCAACCAGTCTCCACACAGCCATGTAGAACCTGATGCAGGACTCGAACTCACGAAACTGTGAGATCATGACCTGAGCAGAAACCAGGAGTTGGATGCTTCACAGACTGAGCCACCCAGGGGCTCCTGGTACATCATTTCTTCATTTCAGAACTCTTTTTTCATATTTGCATTTCCATGGTGAATTTCTTTCTTTTTCCAGGTTCCCACGGGCAGCTGTGCTGAGGGCTCCATCACTCTTGTCTGTGGCCGCTGGAGGGACTGTCTCCATCTCCTACGAGGTCAATCTCAGTCTCATCCATGGCACTGGACACACTTTCCTTCCTGAGTTCCAGCAGAAGCCACACCAAACTCCACAACCACTGACATGTAGGGTGTCCACAGGGCTCCTGGGGGTCCAGCCCAGGCTAGCAGCCGTGGGTCAGGAACGGATGTCACAAGCACAATCAACAGCATGGAGCAGCATGGAGCGTGGAGACATCGTGCACATGGCTGGCACAGAATGCACACGGGGACCCTGCACAGCGTGACAGCACTAAACACAACCCTCCCGAGAGGGGTCGGCTGTTCTGCTTCACTGAGCAGCTGTCTCCTCCAGGCCTTAGTCATCAGCTGCTTCTCTCAGAGAAGAACCAAGCTTCAGGAGGTGCAAATGGCAGGGGACCCTTGGAGGCCATCAGGGAGATCCTCAGAGTGGGATCCCAAGCCCCAGCGTCTCTTTCATTGTAGGGTCCGGGTCCAGGACAGCGTGGCTGAGGTGGCTCTCAGATGGCTCCCCATTGCTCTTCCTCTTGACTCTCAGGAGTGCCAACCCTGAAGGAAGGGTCCCCTGTTCTCCATGGCACCAAGACTGAGGACCTCTCTGTAGTATCGGAAAGTCAGTGAGGTCCGCACATGGCTTTGATGTTAGTTCTCAGCACAGCGTTAGTGCTAATGTTCAGTTCTGCTAAGGAGGCGATGGTTATGTGAGGTGATAACCTCAGGGGAAGCCAGAGCAAGTGTCAATAGGAACCCACTTTCATTGTGAAATTTTAGGTGAGTCTAAATTATTTCTAGGGGCACCTGGGTGGGTCAGTCGGTTAAGCGTCCGACTTCGGCTCAGGTCATGATCTCGCAGTTTGTGCGTTCGAGCCCCGCGTCAGACTGTGTGTGGGCAGCTAGTTCAGAGCCTGGAGCCTGCTTCAGATTCTGTCTCCCTTTCTCTCTGACCCTCCCTTGCTCATGCTGTCTCTCTCTCTCAGAAATAAATAAAACATTAAAAAAAATTTTTAAATTATTTCCAAACACATTATGGTATCGAAATAAAAATAACTTAAAGTAAGAAAAGAGCATAAGTCCCTTTCTCTTTTTCCTTCATTCTCTGGCTGTAATTCCAGTGCCTGCTGGTGACGACCGTGGGCTCCCATGATCTACAGAATGGTCACTTATTTGCTCAATCCTGAACTATATAGAAGGTGATCAAATATTGCCAGTGCCTATATCTGAGAATGAGAACTCCAAGTGACAGAGTTCAATGTTTGCTTAGAATTCCATTCCTCTTTGTGGCACCTGGGTGCCCCAGTCATTTTAGCTGCCCAGGTGCCCCAGTGTGCGCCTTTACTCTTTAGGCAGCTGGGACTTTATGTCTTACTTTCCCTTCAAACACAGACACATTATATTACTTTGCTCNGCTGCTGTGCCCACCAGGAGATTTGCATACTGTTCCCTAAGGGAGGACTAAGGCACAGGGTCTCAGATAAAACCTTTGCACCTGACATAAAAGATCAGCTCGGATCCTGCCGTGAGTGACTAGGACTCATCACATAACCTCCTCACAATGAGGTTCCCTGCTCAGCTGCTGGGGCTGCTGATGCTCTGGATCCCAGGTGAGCGCAGAGGGGTGAGAGAGGTGCACGGTGGTGAGGGAGAACTCTGAGGACACCACTGCACTCTGTGCCTATTTTGACCAAGTGTTGCAGACCTCTGCCCTACACTCTGGGAAGGAGAATGTGATGTGGAGATCTATGACAGTCAGGAACATTTCAGAAAGAAAAAGATCTATGTTCTAGGAAAGCCTATGACATAGAGAAAAGGAGATGTGGTAGATGAGAGTAGACACCTCTCTGTGTGTTACAAATCTTAGCATCTCTTTTGAAATTGGATACTTGGGGATATT
The DNA here is from genome assembly GCF_008692635.1 of Crocuta crocuta. Taxonomy (NCBI): domain Eukaryota; kingdom Metazoa; phylum Chordata; class Mammalia; order Carnivora; family Hyaenidae; genus Crocuta; species Crocuta crocuta. The sequence goes on from NW_027531891.1 coordinate 52,001, forward strand.
AATAAAAATCACCAAAAAAGATTTATCCTGAAATAATTACCAAAGTAAAAATTTCAAAATGACTTATCATGCTTGCATGTAATCTTGCATTTCACTCCTTCCTTTAGGATCCAGTGGGGAAGTCGTGCTGACGCAGACCCCGGGGTCGCTGCCTGTCACCCTTGGACAGCCGGCCTCCATCTCCTGCAGGGCCAGTCAGAGCCTCCTACACAGTAATGGAAACACCTATTTAAGTTGGTTCCTGCAGAAGCCAGGCCAGCCTCCACGGCTCCTCATCCATCTTGTTTCCAACAGGGAATCTGGGGTCCCTGAGAGATTCAGTGGCAGCGGGTCAGGGACAGATTTCACCCTGAGAATCAGCAGGGTGGAGGCTGAGGACATTGGAGTTTATTACTGCTACCAAGGTACACATTATCCCCCACACAGTGATTCAGCCCCGAACACAAACCTCCCTCCTGTCACGGCCCCGCTGCCCACATGTGCTGTTGGTCTGGGGAGCAGGCACCGCACATCCTGAGTCTGAGGAAGAAGATGCTAGAGAACCCAGGGGACTAGGTGGCAGCTGTGGGCTCTGGACCACGAGGGCTGGGGCTGCAGCTCAGGCTCCACACAGCGAGGCTCTGGAGACGGCACGTCCTTGTTGCCGGAAGCAGCAGGGGCTGGAGGGGCCTGAGGGCCCTGGGAGGGCCCAGGGAGCTTTTTCATGGGAAAAAGCACTGGTGACTGAAAACCCTTCCCAAGTCTCCCTGCCTGGCCTCCCGTCATCAATTCAGTCAGCGTGACAGGCAGACACCTGGGGCAGAATGTGGAACAAAGCTTCCAGGCTCTTGCCAGGATGCTAAATGGATTAGGACCTTAGGACACTGTCCTGATTTCTGTTGATACCAGATAATATATTTGTAATGCTCCACGTATCACTCACTTTCCGACTGTCCCTGCAAGGGGTGGTGGCCCTCTGTCCTGGAGACACAGTCAAAGAGACTGGAGGCTGGGTTTGCACATTGTCCCCATTGGAGCCTGGACAGATAAACACAACAAGTTGAACCGATGCACTGATCATCATCCCAGGGTGGAAGAAGCAGGTTGTGATATTTGTCCAGAAGAGAATGCTTTGCAATTACAAAAGATGGTGGCCTGGTTCACATGGGAAAGGGAAGTCAGTTCCACTGAGTAGATGGCCTTGAATCCAGTCTGAAATGTCATCAGGACCAGGAAAAGGTAAGAAGGGTGAGCATGGAAGCCTGGTGAAGGCTGGAGACCTCCCAGGCAAATGGGTCACTCCCCTGGCTGCCATTTGTGGGGAAAACCAGGATCTAAATTCCTGTCGTTACAACTTGGTCACTGAAAGTTTGACCCACAATAACTCTTGTTCTCCTACAGCAAGTGACCATGTCTCAAAGACACTTGGAATTGTGACAGAATTGATATTAGATGTATTCTGTGAAGGGGAAGAGTGATTTGTAACCGGATATATTTCTTAGATGTTCAAAGGGTACAAGAAATCAACTGAGAATCACTGTTGAGGTATTCTATCCTACAAAATCTTGGGCAAATAGTCATATCAGCCTTTTTAGAACTGTTTAGGTACTGTAGTCCAGGAGAATTCCCATTTTCGTTAAGGTGAAAAGACTTAATGAATGGGTTTATTGCCATATGCTTTTATTTTTTTTTCCTTCATTTTACATGATATTTTCTTACCTAAGAAAACAAATTCTTTGGCAGGGTCCCTCAATCAAGAAAATGATCACCAAATCCAACGAAAACAAAGGACCAAGTGATGACCTAACTTTGTAGCCAACTTCCACCTGGACCTGATTCAGGACACCTGTTAACCAGCTTCCAACACCGGGTCCCAACCTTTGTGGAGGCAGAGAATTGGAGGTTCTTACACTGTCTACACTCTCAGCATCAACAATGGACAGACTAGCGAAGTTGTTCTTTACTGCTCCCTATAATGTCATGTCCAACTCCCCACGGGGTCCCAGCCCTGAACACAGTCCCCAGTCCCGCGGGGCAGGGAGGCTCTTTTGTGATGCTGGCTCCACTTTCCCATTGCATCTGCACCGAAGGGGGCAACACTGCTTTCTTTGGTGAAAAGTGTGCACCATGTAAAGGAAGACTGCACATTTCAGCTCGCAGCTGTTTGCCTGGAGAGAGGTCGGTGCCCCTGGGTCTTCCACTCAGCGTTAGTTACAACGTGAACAGGTGAGCAGGGCCTGTGTGGTGTTGCACTTGAGCTTTGGGCATGCCCCTTTCACTCCAACTCAAGGAAAGAGCTGCTCAAATGTTTGGAAGATTCGATGATGCATGATCCCACACACTTCAGTTAATCCTTGTGACATAATAGGCAAACNAGAACCAAATTTTAAATATCACCTAGAATGCTCTCAGTACAAGTAACAGAGGGTTAGAGAAAGTGTGAGTTTCAGAGTTGAACAATAAATGACTTAAAGACCAAACAGTTTTTACATCATGGCTCTGCTGTCCTCAGTCTATTAATAAAGGCATCTTCATGATGGGGAAGTGGCTGACACCACTTTCTGTCCAAACCACAGGAGAGAAACACTATCTGTTCAACGAAATGTCAACTACAATTTTTGAGTCTTCATTTAAGTCCTACTGAGCAACCCAGAACCACAGCAATAACTGCATACACTGCTGCTCTGTACTCAGTACAGATTGGGGTGATGTCAGCCTACCACGAACCCAGAGAAGAGGTAGAAGCTGAAAGCCTAAGCTACTGAGATGGTCAAGAATGAAACCCATCTATATGCCCAGTAAGCATCCGATCCACTTCCCACTCATGTATGAGTCAAGGTCAGTGTAATGAGAGAGTAAGTCTTCGTAGCAGAGCCCTGGTGGCAGAGGGGAGACACATTCCGAAGAGTCCAGAAGAACATGCAAGTATTTTGCACTGTGCACACAGGAAATACAGACATGTCCTAGAGATTCTGGACCTAAATCCAGACTCGTCGTCTCAGATAGAACTATGACGTCACCTCCAGCCCTACCTGTGTGGTCTCTGCAGCTTCTCTAAACCTCACATAATCCCACCCCTTCTCCGTGTGACCTTAAATGCTTTTGCAAGTCTTCAGCTGAGACTCAGTGAGATATTCTCTTTCCATTCGCATTTTCCCTTCTTCTAATAGCCTCTGGCCAGGAGAGAGAAGAGAGCTGAGTGAAGGGCAGTCTTCGAAACTTACCGAGTAATGGTGCCTTGAGGTGGCAGTGATGCCGGTGCTGGGTTGGTCACAGGGAGCGTTGACGTGCCACTTCCCAGGGGAGCATCCTACTGTGGGTGCACCCTGGTCCCTTCTCCACGAGATGCAGTTGAGGCCGTGAGCAGGTCAGTGATGTAAATCTATCTGTGTCAACAACTCAGATTCATATGATGCAAAACATCTTAGAAAATGCAGACAAGAGTCCATGGAAGTCATTCAGGTCTTCACAGAATGACTTCCTTGCCCAAGAGACACAGAAGATGCTACTGTCCTTAACCTCCCCTTGAGGCTTGCACATCCTCCCATGATTCAGCCAGAAGGTCTGCAACTCATACAGCTTAGGGAGAAACAGGTGAGCAAAGCACAGATGTTAGACCTTCTGTTTGATCCCATTATCCCCGGTACTCTCTTCCTTCCTTCCCTCATTCCTTCCCTCCTCCCTCCCTCCCTCCCTCCTTTCTTTCTTTCTCTTTCTTTCTTTCTTTCTTTCTTTCTTTCTTTCTTTCTTTCTTTCTTTCTTTCTTTCTTT
>NW_027531891.1:59747-137995 GCF_008692635.1 Crocuta crocuta
CCTCCCTCCCTCCCTCCCTCCTTTCTTTCTTTCTTTCTTTCTTTCTTTCTTTCTTTCTTTCTTTCTTTCTTTCTTTCTTTCTTTATTTATTTATTTTTTCAAGCTTAGTCTCTTCTTCATGTTTAGATTGGGTAATTTCTTGTCTCTGATCTTTCCCCCTTTATCATTCCAGCCTTCTCCTTCCAGGCCCTTTCTGTCCCCCATCCAGTAGTGCTTACACGTCCTTCCTTCAGGCCACTTCTCTAGACACGTTATGTCTCTGACTATTCATGCTCTTTGAGTATCTATTAACTAAACAGCTTGCTTCAGAGCCCTCCATACCATGGCTATATATGGGAATTGTCCGATTTTACTTAGACCAAATATGATGCACACCTGGACAGAGGTGGACTTCTTTCTCTGGCATTAGCTGTGTGGGAAGACCTGCATCTTTAATCAGATTTGGTAAGAAACAAAGACACGATGGTTATCATAATGCAGTAAGAAGTGCTTATCACACGCACAGAAACACAACACAGCAGGCACGAGGCAACACAGCAGCACCAAGGTGAGAGGGGTTGGCAGGGAGAGGAGTTGCAGGCTGTACATTTTGTACTGTGTGTTTTGTGAGAAAAAATAGGGAAGCAAAGTAAGCAAGTTACTTAGCCGTAAGATCGAATAGTCTGGAAGTTTCAGCAGGCTGCCATCCTTGGTGTGCCCCGTGCAGCCTGGTCCCTGGGGTGATTAGGGCCGGGGACACTTCCCAGACTGCAGGGCTGACTGACAGGAGGCAAGGGAGGATTTGGAGATGGGTTTGCATCTCAAAGGTGTGGGTCTGGGCAAGTCTTTTACCATTGTTGGGAATGACCTACACTCGGGAGAGGTAGTTCCTCCACGACTGGAGCACCAAAATGCAGAAATAAGAAACTACATTCGATATAAACCCTCACAAGGGTGACATCCTGAGCGGAGGCAGAGGTGTTAGGGCAAGAATGGGAAGTATTGTAGACAGTGAAACTCCTGAGTTGAGTGGCCCACGGAACGGCCTGGGTCTAGTAGTAAAGAAAGTACTATATCCCCTTCCTGGCATTGACTGCTGCTGAGCTCCACCCGATCTTACACTTTGGTGTCTCTGATATTTCCCCGTGCATGGTAGCTGCTCAGTCATATAGTTACTTGATGAACCAGGGACATGTCCATAGGGCCTGCGCTATTCTGGGAACTACTTTATGAACAGTGAAGAGTCGATTTAGAGAAGGGCCGAGTCTTGCTGTAGAACCTTGACGTCTCTGCTACGACCTTTGTCCGGGCTTGCCATGGTGTCCACACAGTGTCCTCAGCTATCACACGTGCCTGCACCGCCAGGCGATGGACCCAGATGTGTAGCCACTTGCAGCATGACCTACACCTGATCGAGGCTTCCTCCTGGCCCTGTGCTCACTCAAACCCAGTGACTTCAGGTTAGCTGATACTCAGAGTGGTGTAGTTGATCCAAGGTGTTGCTTCAATATTCCAGAGATGCCTACAAAATAGTGTGCTTCATTCTCTGTGGCCAGAAGTACAAGATGCAATTTCCAATCCTTGACCTTGAAGAGGATGTGCCTGCCATGTTCAGGCATCCGGTCCCCTTATAGCCACCAGTGAGGTGATCCCTGGCATTTTTGTAGCATCTGCATCCCACTGTCAGAGCACATGTGTTTTGGCAAGATATCTGTCTCCTGGTCCTGGTGAACATGATGTTGTCACTGGAGTGCGGTACCTTGGGACGCTCATGGTGTGTTCACACGGTGGTATGTGTGACAGGAGCAGAGTTCACATAGCCCTGGGCCAGGACTGAGGATGTGACCCGCTGTTCACTGCGAATGACTGGGAACTCCAACAGAGGACTGCCTTAGATGAGGTGTCATCACCCTGCTGGGGACATGGGGTGAGCTCTTCCAACACCCCCCACAGGCCAGAAGAGGAAGACATGATAGAGCCAGACAAGGGCAAGGGCTTCTGCTGACCAACATCACTTTTGAGTTTTTGAACGATACAAAAGCCCCATAATTTGCATAGACTCTTCCTCTACATCTGAAGCGTTTCTGCCTCTCAGGAGCTCATAAGAGAGAGAGTCTTTCTCTGGGTAAGGAGCCCAAGCAAAGTAGGCCCAGTGAAAACAGCACGATGGTGTCTCCATCACAGCTTCTTGGGCTTCTGCTCCTCTGGGTTCCAGGTGAGAATATTGGGACAGAGGTAAAATTTGGGGACTATTTTCCATCACTGATTTTCATTCTTCCTGGGAACTTTGACAAATGAATTTGGCTTACTGATTCAGTCTGAAAATTTTTAAATAAATCATAGTCTTTCTCCTCCCTAAGTAGATAATGTTGACATCTAGATCCATATCCTTAGGCTTTGCTAATGTTTTTCATGTTTGGTTTTAGTCTCTAGTGGTGAGGTTGTGCTGACCCAGTCCCCAGCCTTCCTGTCCAGGACGCTAAAGGAAAAAGCCACCATCACCTGCCGGGCCAGTAGGGGCATCAGCACCAATTTACACTGGTATCAGCAGAGACCAAATCAGCCTCCAAAGCTCCTTGTAAGATATGCTTCCCAGCCCATGTCGGGAGTGCCGTCGCGGTTCAGTGGCAGTGGGTCTGGGACAGATTTCACCCTCACCATCAGCAGCCTGGAGCCTGAAGATACTGCAACCTACTACTGCCAGCAAAGTAACAATTTCCCCTGCACACAGTGTTACAGACCAGATCATAAACCACCAGGGAAGCAGATGAGAGAGGCTGGCTCCCCCTGCTGGCCCTCTTGTGCTTGCATCTGCTCAGAGAGTGGTCAGATGCAGCCCTGCTCTGGAGGTCACTGGGAGGTGTGGGAGGAGGGCAGGGAGGCTCCTGTGCCCCCCCACCCCCCGACTCCCCATCCTCCTCCTCAGTCCAGCAGCACAGACATGACAATGCCCCTTCTGATGTAATCAAGACGAGATGTGGGTCATGGCTTCCATCAGGGTTTGTAAAGAGAAGCCACTATAGATATTCCAAGCAGGAATTACTTAATATATGAAGTAATGTCTAAACTTGACTCTTTCAAAGTCCTGGGTAGATACTAATAAGGGAAATAGATACTAAAAATGGGTACTTCCTAGGTGACCCCCCCATAAGTCAGAGAACATATGCCACTGGAGACAGAGGCTGCCTAACCTGTGGTCCCCAGGACTGTCTAGGAAGGCCAGGGATGGGGGTGCCAGTGCTCTAGCCTCTGCAGCACCCCCACACGGTGAATCTGTGATCCCCCCTTGTCCATGCATCTGCCTGTAGGTGCTGATGGAAGGTACTCAGTCATCTCTGCTGACCTCAGATCTAAGGTAGGACTGCTCTGAGAGCAACCCCTTAGGAAACTATAGAGGAAAGGGGCTGGGGCTGGGAAATGTCATCTGGAAGTGATGGTGATGATGGGGAGTTGACAGCAGACAGCCTGGATGGCCACTATTTTCACATCTCTCAGAAATTCCCCATTAAGGGGACGGCCCCTGATACATTTGAACATGCTTCTCGCTACCATCAGCAGGTCTGAATTCATAACAAGAAAATTTTGTCAAGTGACAGAGTAAATAGAAAAAAGAGGAAATTGCATCTCATGTATAAGAATAATTCAACAAACAATGAAAGATTCTCTTGGTTAATAAGAAAACTGAATGTGGATAAAGCACTGTTTTTCCTTAATATAAAAATATCTCCTCACTCAAGATTTTCCAACACCCAGAGCCTCGCTGACTTTCCGGGAAGCTTGTAACAAATAGCAGACGCCACCTGACACTTACTTACAGAGACCTTCATTCTAACAACGCATCAGGAGACCTGCATAAGGTGTATGATGCTCTCTTTTACAGCACTTTTACTTTAGCTAAAGCAGGCATTTTTTTTTCTATTTTCATTTAAGAAATTTCCATTTAAAACTGCATGTTGAAAACACATCTGATATTATTTTTTAATTCACACAACCCTAAGTCTCAAACCTCTTTTTATTTTATTTTTTTAAGGTTTATTTCTTTTTGAGAGAGAGCAAATGCACATAAGCAGGGACAGGGCAGAGAGAGAGGGAGAGGGAAAATCTTAAGCAAGCTCCCTGCTTGATGCAAGGATCTATGTGGGACTCAATCTCATGACTGCAAGATCATGATCTGAGCTGATATCAAGAGGCAGAAGCTTAAGCTACTGAGCCACCCATGTATCCCAAAAGCTTCTATTTAGACTTTAAGCATTAAAACTTAGAAGTATTTGGAAATAGCATGATCGGATACCTTAAAAATTAAACAGAATAAAGAATTTTAGAAACAGGGAATTATGAAGACCTAAGAATAAATAAAAATTTATTTATTTAGTCGAATATAAAAATATGCGACTGTGTTGGCCATGACTGGGCTTCCTTTTGCTTTGTTTGGGGATTCTGTACCTTCCAACGACTTGCCATGAGAATGATGTGCCGTGGGAGGTCACCACAGCCTCAATCGTGGCCCCAGATCACACACGATCCTTAGGCTGGAGGACAATTCGTCTGCCTGCAGGAAAACCACACACCGAGCCCTGTGTCCATCATCCAACTCACTGTTAACATGAACAGCCGTTACCGTAGAAACAAATGCTCATTGTTACAGGCCACTGAGGTTTTGATTGATTTGTTCAAATACTGTGTAAATGACTAATACAATTTTTATATATTTTTGCATAGAGATTGATAGGTTTTATGGAAACCAATCACATAAAGATGTATACTTGGGAATCTATTCATAAGAAGATATAAAACATAAAGAAAAGTTTTAAAAAATAATTATTTGAATTAAAAGAGTAAAATTTATTCCATGGTAGAAACATCTAACTAAAGTTACATAGAGCAATAATGATGGCGATTTTTATATGTCATTCAGACTTGAGTCTAAATTATATAAATAAAATATGTATATGATAATGTGTCCATATGCATACATGTTTAATGTATATAATATACATACATGTGGGTACATATTTTGATGTGTATACAATTACCTCATGAATTAAATGGATAAATATAACTCCAGTAACTCCCCATCAAAAATTGGTGTCCAGCACCAGATATAGTACCTAACTTGACTTCTAGTCGGTTAAGCATCCGACTTTGGCTCAGGTCATGATCTCACGGTTCGTGGGTTCGAATCCTGTGTCAGGCTCTGTGCTGACAGCTAGCTCAGAGCCTGGAGCCTGTTTCAGATTCTGTGTCTCCCTCTCTCTCTGACCCTCCCCTGCTCACACTGTCTCTCTCTCTCAGAAATAAATTAAAAAACATTTTAAAAAAACTAATGACTTTTAAAAAAAGAAATTTTCCTTATGATCTTTGTTTCAAAGTAATACACCAATTGGTATACTTACTTGAATATATGTTTTCTAACTCAATGGAGGCCCAAAGGGTATGAATGAAGATATTTTTTCCTAGTGTAAGAAATTAAACAATTACAGCCTAAAAAGAACCATTAGCTCCATGGCCTCATTCATGCTATGAGTTCCAGGTATGAGATATTAGCAAAGCATTTTTTTCATTATGGTTAAATCCATTAATATCCTCACAACATAGGTCACAGCTACTGTGATTTACAGAGAAGCTAGCAATTAGTGACCGACTCTTGATTTTGGTTCAGATCATGACCTCACCGTTTGAGAGAATGAGTCCTGTGTAAGGGCTCTGCACTGGTGATATGGAGACTGCTTGGGATTCTCTCTCCCACTGCCCCTCCCTGTTTGATCACCAGCTCTCTCTCTCTCTCTCTCTCTCTCAAAATAAATAAATAAACATAAAGAAAAGCATGGGCTGGATACCTAAATTACGGTCTTTGCAAATTTCCTTCTGCTCTATGTACTTTATCTTAATAGTTTTGAAACCTGTGATAATTTCAATGCAGCCCAAATGATCAATCTTTTATGTGTGATGTCCTTCATGTCCTATCTGGAAAGCTACTTCATACTCCAAATTGATGACGGCATGACTGCTTGTTATTTTTATGAACCTTTAATCCTGTACTTTAGATCTACAATGTAGCTAGATTGTTTCATATGATACAAAGTAAGGGTTCAGATTTAATCTCCTTCAGTATGATGTCCCTCTTGATCCATCACACTGTATTAGGAAGAACATTCTTTTGTTAGTTATCTGAGGAGTCACCCTGGTCACAAATTAAGTGTCTCAAGAGATAGAAATCTGTGAACTATGTTTTATACCTTTGTGACAACCACAGTGTCCTCATTACTGAGTCTTTAACTCAGTCTTAATAGTCACCAGAGTATTCTCCCCACATTCTTTCTTCCTCTTCAAAATTGCCTTGATTCTTTTTAGTTCTCTGAATTCCCTATACAGTTTAGAATTTGCTTTACAAAATAAATACTAGTAACTGGATTTTTACTGGGAGTACTTTGAAGCTACAGATCACTTTGTTGAAATAGACATATTGAGTCTTCTGATGCATGAGAGGTGTCACAGATAAAGGTCTGGCCTGTGGGTCCCAATTCCAGTCAAGTTTGAAAAGTGATCACAGCTCTGCACCTTTCTATGGGGTTGGCTTAGGCTTTTGTCTGCCTGCATCACAGTTCAACATCATCCTCTACCCAATCCGGTTTTCTCTCTCCAGAGATGTTCATCTCAAGAATATTCCCCCATCAGGGGCTCCTGGGTGGCTCAGGAAGTTAAGCACTCGACTCCTGATTTCAAATCAGGTCATGATCTCACCATTGTTGTGTTCGTCTCCACCTCTGTGCTGACAATATGCAGCCTGCTTGGGATTCGCTTTACCTCCTCCTGCCTCTGACCCTCCCCTCCAATCTCTTTCTCTGTCTCTGTCTCTGTCTCTCTATCTCTCTCAAAGTAAATAATAAACATCAAAAATTTTAAAAAAGGAATATTCCCCAACCAGTGCTAAATTCAATGTGAGGCTGGTGTGCAGGGAACAATGCCTGTAACCGATGATGTCCGTGGCACAGGCCAGATTGTCATAATGACCTTCAGACATAAGAGGTGTTCATTGTCCAAAATCAACAGGGACAGAATGGCAGAAATAGGGATTGGTGGCAATAGACCTTGATCACATGTTATTAGAAATAAATCAATGTGCAGTCACTGAGAGAATTTTGTCTCTCTTACTGGAAAACTCTAGGTCAGGTGAGCTGAAGCCTAAAGTCACTGCTTCTGACTCAGTTCCTCCACCTCAGCCAGGTCAGCATCTCAAAGCTCATGGACTGAGTGCAAGGTCAGGTCTTGAAGGAAGGACCCTGAAGCTTTGCCAGAGATATATTGAGCACATCTTGCTCCCTCATTCTCCCTAAGCAACTCAGGGCCCCGTGCCTGTGCTCAGAATGTCCTTTCTCTGCCCTGATGAGTTAGCTCGCTGCTAGGAGGAGACAAGGGGAAAGGCCATGCTCCAGTGGGTGGAGAAGAAAACTTTTCTCTGTGCTTAGTGTTTAGTGTTTGAGAAATTAGAAGGGATGAAACAGAGGGTTCATATATAGATCTTTAGTTAGCTTGGATGGTGCCAGAATTTTCTTCTAGAGTCTTGCATTGACAGAATATGTTAATGCTTTGCACTGTCTCTGTCTTTCTCAAAATAAATAAATAAACTTATAAAAAGTTGAGATTTGAGACACCTAGAGCCCTGTTTCCCATCTGCACCCCATGAAGATTATTTTAGACATCACTAACAAGGGCTTATTATTTCCAGGTAATAACGGTGACTAACTTTGATGGGCTCAGGTTTATGTCCAGGGCACAACAGAGTTTGTAAACATGCAGGAAACAAAAATGTCTGTTTACAATTAGGAACCCTCTTCCTTTGGTTAACAGAGAGTACAGGAAATTTTCAAGCTTTTTCTTGAACAAGAAAGAATTTTTATAGATTTTGTATTTTCTGGATATTTTCTGGCAAGAAGTTATGAGACAGGGAGACAATACATAAGGAGGCCTTTAACTTTTCATGTTAAGTTTCATAGGCAATAGAAGTATTCTTTGAAATTCAAGCATTCCAAAGAATACTTTGTAAAATTAACCTTCCAAAATGGATATACAGTAAAAGAAACAGAAAAGATGGATATTTTTCAGACATATCTCCAAACATTTTGACTTCACATACAATGTGTGATGTAATTCTTTTTTTTAAATGTAGGTGACATACTGTGTTATATAATGTGATTCACGATCTGACATCTGTAATGAACAGTTCTTCACTCACCTTAAGATGTATAAGATTACCGTATATTTTTCTTTTTGATTTTTTTGTTATGTTTTTTAGTTTCAGTTACATAACTCTCTGAATTCATTCACAGGAAGGATTCATTAGGAGGACTGCAATTCTCAAGGGCAAACAGGACTGCATGGACTAGCGCTATTAGAAAGATCAATGAATAAAACCACACAAAAAGGTAAATAAAATGCCAACTAGTAAAATACAGGACAAAGGCTATTATAATCCTATTTCTTTCACAATATTTCCATAGCAACTGAGTCCCTCCACAGAGTTGAAGGTCTACTTTCAATATCACTTTTACACAGTATCTTTTCCCACCCTGGTACAAAATCTTCCTGGAGGGTTTCTAGAAGGTTTTCACACTGACCTTGTTTGTATAATCATGCCTACCATTGTATGATACCAAGGTTTTTTTGTTTTTCATTTTTTTGTATTTCAGTCCAGTATGACTTTGGGTTTAAATTCCCTGAGATCTAATGAAACCACAAATCTATTGTTTCAGTTTCTCCGGGATTTTGTTTACAGGACTGTGACTCTCTTTGTGGGGTCACTTGAAGCTGACACAATTCTCACAAAGGTTTCAATATGACATATGTCAGGCCGCCACATGATGGATCATCAGGTCCTTTCCCTGTTTTCATGAATGATGGTTGGTAAACTGACACCCCTCAGCAGCTCTGAACCTGCATCCGATTCCACAGTGACTGTCATTAAGTGAAGACCCAAGAAGATGTCAGTCATAGATGCAGGTTACACCTAGCCATTAAAAAAGTTGTCATAGTTTTTGCTCTTCTCACATACAGAATCTGTTTTTGAACTCACTGACTCATGGTTGTTGCTGCCGAACATAAACCAATGCGAGACTCAGCTTCTCCCACGGCACTAGCAGGACCACAGAACCTCTGGCACACACTGGTTGTGCAGAATGAGAAAGCCCCCATATAGGACAGGATTTTCTAAGCATCCAAAAGAAAATGGTAATGAATAAAATGAAACATTACAAAATGACACATTGTTCATTGTGTCCAATGAGCTTAGAAACTGCTTCTCTTAAGAAATCTCTTTGATTTGTGTGTGTGTGGGGTGTTTGTGTGAGTATCCATATCTCACATAAAATATATGATGTGCGTTATCTGCTCATAATATTTCTACATAACCTTGCACCAATCTCTCATTATTTTAGGATGCAGTGGGGATGTGGTGCTGACGCAGACCCCACTCTCCCTGCCCGTCACCCTTGGACAGCCGGCCTCCATCTCCTGCAGGGCCAGTCGGAGCTTCCTGGACACTGATGGATACACGTATTTATATTGGTACCTGCAGACGCCAGGCCAGTCTCCACGGCTCCTCATCTATCTTGTTTCCAACCGGGCCTCTGGGGTCCCTGACAGGTTCAGTGGCAGCGGGTCAGGGACAGATTTCACCCTGACAATCAGCAGGGTGGAGGCTGAGGACATTGGGGTTTATTACTGCATGCAAGCTACACATGATCCTCCCACAGTGATTCAGCCCCAAACACAAACCTCTCTGTGTGGCGCGACACCACCCTCCACACATGTTGCTTGAGTGGGGAGCAGGCACAGCAGAGTCTCTGTTGCCCTAAGAGGCAGGTGCTGGGGACGTCAGGGCATCACGTGCAGCTGAGGGCTCTGGACCATGGCATGGCCCCTCAACTGCACCAGCCCAGCTCCGTTCGGGAATGGAGGTGATTGACTGCCCTCTGAGCAGTAGGAGGGAAGGGAGAGCAGACCTGCACCCCATCCACACCCTCCCCTCCTGTGTGCATGGGTCAAGGACATCGAGTCAGCTGGAATGTCACAAAACTGAGGTATATTTGTGACAACACAAGTACAATACATTTCGGAGCTAACGAATTTTGATATAATTTTAATAAGATAATACTTGGCATCGTTCTGAAATATTATTTTTTGTTTTCTCACTTTTTGAACTTCTTCTTTACCAGTTACACTAACACTCTTTTACTATCTTTTCAAGGTGATGCTCTATACACACTATCCCCACAGAAGATATTGCTCAGAACAATTAATTAAATTGTTTGGTCTTCAAGGACCAAAAGAGACTTGTAAATTCATAGCAGATGCAAGCTCCTCATCCCTTAAACTAGCTATGTATACAGTGGAATTTTACTCAGTCATAAAAAGAATAAAATGTTGCCAATTGCAGCAACATAGATGGAGAGAGCATGTTATGCTAGGGGAGATAAGTCACAGGGAGAAAGAACAATACATATGATTTCATTTATATATGGAACCTGAAAAACAAAGTCAACAAACAGAAACAAAAGCAGAAACAGACCCTGAAAATACAGAGAACAGACTGATGGTTGCAGAAGGGGATGGCAGGGGTCGGGGAGGGCAGGGTGGGTGGAGGGGAGTAGAAGGTACAGTTCTGGAATGAAAGAGTCACAGGAGTGAAAGGTGCAGCACAGGGAACACACTCAATGGCACCACAGTGGTGGTGTGTGGGGATAGAAGGTGGCTGTGCTTGTGGTAAGTGCAGTTTCGTGTGTAGACTCGTCAAATCTCTGTGCTGTACATCTGACCCCTATGTAACACTGCGTATCAACCATACTTTAATAAAACAATGTGCACGCGCACGCACACACACACGCACACACACACCTCACCCTAGTCCTAGAAGTGTTATTTGCCTCAACTACATTTTTCTGAGAAAAAAAAGGAATTCTTGGAATTTCAAAGTGGGTTCTCAGAGTGCAAAACAACCGGAAAGATGTAGAGAATTGAACGTACTTCGTGTGCCACAGGAAGGGTACAGAACGATATGAAATATTGTTCCCAAAAGGTGACATCTTAAGATCATTTTAATTGGAAAATGACACAATTTGGTAGTCTGCCAAAAAACGTTTCAAAGAACAGTCAATTACATTAGTTTTATGGAACACGGACTTACCTGAAAATGAACCTGAACTGCATATTCTCTTGAAAAAGGATAAGAATTTGATCCAGATCTTTGAGAAGATCTTAATTAAAATATTCCTTAAAAATTATATCTGATCTTGATACAAGTAAAAGAATGACTGAATCGATATGATCCTGTGTCTGGTTGAGTAAATACAGTTTCTTTATTGCCTGTAAGTGCCTATTCCAGGAGATTGGATTCCATGGTCTCTGTAATTAAAATGCAGTAATGCCATATACCCCCTGCGTGCACAGAGGCACAGTCTCCGCCACTATTCACATCCCTTTCCAGGGCGATACACTCGTTACAATCACTGAACCTGTACATCGTTACCACGCACATGGACGGTTCCCACTGTAGTTCAGTCCTGCTGCTGGTGGGTCTAAGGGTTTGGACAAACGTCTCACGATGTGTACCCAGGACAGCATCGTACCGCATCATCTCACCCTCCTCAGACTCCTCTGTGCTCTGCTTATTCATCCCTCTTTCCCCTCGAACCCTTGGCATCCACTCAACTTTTGACTGTCTCCATGGACAGTACATTATGCTTTTTTCAGCTGAATCATATTTCACTGCCCGGATGCGTCATAGTTGATTTCTCCATTGGCTCAGTTTCAATAATGGTATCACATGAAGATCAAACAGATTAGTGTCTTTTTCAAGTATCTTTCCTCTCTCTCTCTCTCTCTCTCTCTCTCTCTCAGGTGAATCAAACTTTCCTATAGCCAACAAGCAAACATACAAATAAACAATCAGTCTATCTCACATCAAACAGTGGAAGAATATTTTTTAAATGATGAGAAAGTTGTGGGGTTTAATGAGACTTCTCAGGAGAAAATTTCCATCCCTCATGGGAGAGACTTTCGGGTTGGAATGCAAATCGCTACAGAGAGTAAAGAGTGCATAAAAGTAGAGAGATGATGAGGTGACATGAGGTCAAAGGAAACTTCTGTCTCCCTTTTCCTATTAGATTGAGGTGATCTGGGCCTCCCAAGGGAGTAGCATCCCTGGAAGAATAACCTTCATGGGCAACATGAGACATTGCTCCCATCTCTCCACAGGACTCAGACGAATCTCAGGTATCTCTACAAAATGTATTTCTTTATGTATTTACTACAAGAAAAAAGAAAACAAAAAGAAACTAGAATATTGGGAAGTAATTCAGATTAGCCAGGCAGAGTCAGGGATGTGAAGGATCTAGATCATTGAGGCTCATAAGTGACCTGCTTCACATGGTTGAGAAGTCACTTATAAAGTCAGAAGATCAATACATTCATCAGTGTATGTGAACTACCTGTGACCAGAATATGTATCTGTGCGTTTGTCCTCTAGTGGGTGACAGTTTGCAGTTACTTAGAAAAGGTGATCAGTCTCACAAAGGTCCCAGGAATCTATTCAACAGGCTTGCAGCTGGAAATGCACCCTCTGCTGGATGGCTGGTCTCAGGTCTCATGCAGGAAAGCTCCCCTTTCACCAGAAAGAACTTGCACTGGGACTTAGTCAGGACATAGGCTTCTGTCTCTCCTCTTGGCCAAAGCAGGATGAGTGTGAGTTGTTTGGATTGATAAAATTTATGCATCAAAGTCCACAGGATGTATACCAGCATCATACCCAGCACACCATAAACTCTGGCCCCAGGTCAATGGACTCACAAGTGACACCAACAAGGTATCTTCGCAAGGTACACAAATCACACCCTGGTTTCCAAGGTCATGGACCCCAATGAACAGACTGAGGCACAGAAACCAAACCACAATGAAAGCCACTTGGGTAAGTCCTTGCTCATTCAGTGGACGGTGGCCACGGCTGAGATGCCTGGAGTTCTCCCCACCTGGAGCTCACACGTGTGCTCTTACACGGCTCATAGATGTTGTTAGCCATGAGTAATGTGCATGCCCCGCTCCGTCTTATTGTCCAGGGTACGACATAGTTTATAAACATGCAGGAGAGAAAGAGTCTTCTTTGGAATTAGGGATTCCTTTAGTTTACAGGTAGTATAGGAAAATTTTAAAGCCTTTTCCTGATCAAGAAAATATTTTTATAAGATTTTGAATTTCCTGGATATTTTGTGAAAAGAAATTTGGAGATCATCAAAACCAAACAGAAAAGGAGACTTTTAAAGTTTCAGGTTAAGTTTTGTATGAAATAGTAATACTCTGAAATGCAAGCATTCGAAAGACTACTTTATAAAACAAACATTTTCAAAACTAAAATAGAAAAAAGAACATGACAGGCAAATAATTTTCAGTGATTTTCCACACTGTGATATTTCACATATGATAATGTATAATGTCATTCTTTTTTTAATTTTTTAATGTTTTTATTTATTTGTGAGAGACAGAGCACAAGTGGGGGAAGGGCAGAAAGAGAGGAAGACACAGAATCAGAAGCAGGCTCCAGGCTCTGAGCTGTCAGCACAGAGCCCAACATGGGGATCAAGTTCTTGAACTGTGAGATCATGACCTGAGCTGAGGTCAGATGCTTAATCTACTGAGCCACCCAGGCGCCCAACGATTTTTTTTTTTTAGTATACTTGACACAGTGTTATATAATGTGATTCACTATCTAACATCTGCAATGCGTAGTTCTTCAAACCCATCTTAAGATTTATAATATTGTGTTGTATTTTTCCTTTTTTTGTCTTTATTCTTTTCATTTTCAATTGCTTATCTTTCTAATTCATTCACTACAAGGATTGATCAGGAGGGCTGGAACTGTCAAGAGTAAAACTCAGTATTGCATTGGTCACCACTATAAATAAAGATCAGTGAAGAAAACACATAAAAGTGTAAATAAAATGGCAACTAGTATAATATGGAAAATGGTCTATTGTACTCTGACTTCTGTCACAATATGTCATCAATCAGAAACTGGGTCCCTCCACTGATTTCAGGCTTTACTTTTTTTTTTTTTTTGAGAGAGAGAGTGCACTGGTGAGTGGGGGAGAGGCATAAGGAGAGGCAGGGAATCCCAAACAGGCTCCACACTCGGTGCAGGGCCCGATGTGGAACTCAGTCTCACAACCCTGGGGTCATGACCTGAGCCAAAGTTAAGGCTCCAACACTTAACTGACTGAGCCATCCAAGTGCCCCAAGGTTTTGTCTCAATACACATTTACACAACATTGCTTCCTACCTTGGTACAAAATCTTCTTCCTGGAGGATTTGTAGAAGGTATTCATAGTAATCTATGTTGTGTAATCATGTCTACAATTGTATGTATTCAGCTTTTTTTTCAGTTCAGTATGATTTTGGTTTAGATTCCCTGAGATCTAATCAAAACACAAACTCTATTCTCTTAGTTTCTCCAAGATTTTGTTTACAGGACTGTGACTCCCTTTGTGGGGTCACTTGAAGCTGACACAATTCTCACAAACGATTCAATATGACATATATCAAGCTGTTGCAGGAAGGATCATGGAGTCATGTCCTTATTTTCATGAAGGATAGTTGGTAAACTGATGCCTCCAGCAACTCTGAACCCTGGCCCGATTCCACAGTGACTGTCGTTAAGTAAAGACCCCAAAAAGTGTCAGTCATAGACACAGGTTACACCCAGACATTAAAATAGTTGTCCCAGTTTTTGCTATTCTCACATACAGAATCTGTTTTTGAACTCAGTGACTCATGGTTGACATAAAAACCATTGAGAGACTCAGCTTCTCAGAGAGTGCTGACAAGAAAACAGAACCTCTCACAGACACTGGTTATACATGATGAGAAAGTCTCCGTAAAGGAAAGGATTTTATAAGCATCAAAAGGAAAAAGGAGGAGGTGCTTGGGTGGCTCAGTCAGTTAAGTGTTTGACTTCAGCTCAGGTCGTGATCTTGCCATTCCCGAGTTCAAGCCTGGGGCAGGCTCTGTGCTGACAGCTTAGAGCCTGGAGCCTGCTTCAGATTCTGTCTCCCCTTCTCTCTGCCCCTCCCCCATTTGTGTTTTCTCTCTCTCTCTCTCTCTCTCTCTCTCTCAAAAATAAACATTTAAAAAAAGAAAATGACAAAAAAATAAAATATTTCAAAATGAAACATTGTTCATTCTGTCCAAGCTACTTAGAAAGTGCTTTCTTTAAGAAATCTCTTTGATTTGGGAGGTATATATCATATATATATCATATGGTGTGTGTGTGTTGTCTGTCTATACTATCTGTCTACTTATATCCAGGGGGAGAGAGAGGAGGATGACAGGATACACATCACATGTAACAAATGGTTACCCCCACTGCACACTCACTGCCTGAAGCACAACATTCTTCTCCTTTCCTCTTCTCCTAAGCAGGGCTGTTAGTTCTCTACCTGTGATGAGAGATTCTATTCTCCCTGCTTTTTACTTTCATTTTTTGGAAAGGTCCCAGGGTAAGTATAATTCATTATTTAACCATTATTAAATTGTCTTGAACCATTAGCCTGGAAACAGCAGGTACCAGAAGCTCTAGAACTCTCTGTAGTTCATCCTGTGGTTTGGAGATACTCTGCCAATCAGCCGGAGCGGGGCGGCTCTGTTTCCTCTGGACAGTAGCTGAGAGGAATCCAAGCAGGATGGCCCTCCTCCTGCCAGAAAGTGACACAGGACACTCAAGTCCACACCCTCAGGGTCTCTGGNCAAGGGGAAATTAATTTGGGGGGCTGGGAAATCAAGAAGAAACGGAAAGGATCAAGGAACAGTGCTTTAGTGAGATGCTGGGGAATAGAGGCTACTGTGTGCCTACAATTCTTGGGTTGTCTTTGGAAATTGAATAATTAGAATATGAATCATATCACAGAAAATGATTTAGCCTAAAATACAAAAACAACTTAAATCATAAAAATTGCTCATAATACTTCTACATAACCTTGCACCAATCTCTCATTATTTTAGGATGCAGTGGGGATGTGGTGCTGACGCAGACCCCACTCTCCCTGCCCGTCACCCTTGGACAGCCGGCCTCCATCTCCTGCAGGGCCAGTCAGAGCCTTGAGGACAGTGATGGAGACAGCTATTTAGACTGGTACCTACAGAAGCCAGGCCAGTCTCCACAGCTCCTCATCTATCTTGTTTCCAACCGGGCCTCTGGGGTCCCTGACAGGTTCAGTGGCAGCGGGTCAGGGACAGATTTCACCCTGACAATCAGCAGGGTGGAGGCTGAGGACATCGGGGTTTATTACTGCTACCAAGGTACACACGCTCCTCCCACAGTGATTCAGCCCCGAACACAAACCTCTCTGGGTGGCGCGACACCACCCTCCACATGTGTTGCTTGAGTGGGGAGCAGGCACAGCAGAGCCTCCGTTGTCCTAAGAGGCAGGTGCTGGGGACGTCAGGGCATCACATGCAGCTGAGGGCTCTGGACCATGTCCTGGCCCCTCAGCAGAACCAGCCCAGCACAGCAGGACCCACTCCAGGATGGAGGTGATCGATGTGCCCTCTGAGCAGTAGGAGGAAAGGGAGAGCGGACCTGCACCCTCCCCTCCTGTGTGCATGTGTCAAGGACATCAAGTCAGCTGAAGAGTCAGCAAACAGAGGCATATTTGTGACAATACAAGTTGAATATGTTTCGGAGTTAACAAGTTTGGTATATTTAATATTCTTAATATGATACAATAATGTTTGGTATCATTCAAATTATTATTTTTATTTTCTCACTTTCTGAACTTCTACTTTACAAGTTACACTAACCCCTCTTTTACTACGTTCTTTAGACAGCATTAAATACACGCTGTCCTCATAGCAAACGTGGCTGAGAATGAGTAATATAAGGGTTTGGTGTTTTTGCACCAAAATTGTAAACTCATAGCACATATATGCCCCTAGACCTATAAAAAAGATGTGGTCTGTGTACACTATGAGATTTTACTAAACAACAAAGAAGAATGGAATCTTGCCATTTTTGACAACATGGACAGACCATGAGCATTTTATATAATGTGAAATAAGTCAGACAGAAAATAACAAATACTGTGTGATTTCATTTGTATGTGAAATCCAAAAAACAAAAGTCACACACCAACCAAACAAAAGCAGAACCGATCCATGAAATCAGAGAACAATCTGGTGGTTGCCACAGGGGAAGGAGATGGGGGGAAGGGCAAAAGGGCTGAATGGGAGTGGAAGGTACAGGCTTCTAATCACGGAATGATTGGTTGCACAGGGGATATAGTCATTGATACTGTAATAGTGGTGTATGGAAACAGATGGTGGCTGCACTTAGAACTTAGCGTTGTATATAGACTTGTCAAATCTCTATGTCGTACACCAGAAACCACTATAACATTGAGCATCAACTATACTGCAGTAAAACAACAACTACACACACACACATGAGTGCACACACAAAACAACCCAATCCTAGAAGTTTTCATTTGTCTCAATTCTCTTTTTCCAAAAGAAAAGTGGAGTTCTTGAAATTTCAAAGTGGGTTCTGGCATTCAAAGTAACCTAAAAGAGGCAGAGCATAGAATGTACTTCATATAGCTCAGGAAGGATGCAGAATGATAGGAATTCTTTTTTCCCAAAAGGTAACATTTTAAGACCATTTAGCCTAAATATTATTTTTGAATTGACAAATTTGGTACTATAGGTACCAACAAAGGTTCATGCAACAGACAAAAACATTAGTTTAATAGCACATGATCTGAAAATGAATCTGAATTGTGTATTCCATTGAAAATGTACAGAAATCAGGACACTGGGTGACACATTCGGTTAAGTGTCCAACTCTTCATTGGTGCTTAGGTCATTACCTTAAGGTTCGTGAGATCAAGCCCTGCATCCGGCTCTGTGTTGACAGTGTGGAGCCTGCTTGGGATTCTCTCTCTCTCTCTCTCTCTCTCAAAATAAAATAAAAAAACTAAAAAAAGTAAAAAGTAGATTTAAATACTGTCACATTTGATGGAAAAGAGCACTACTTTATACGAATCTTTGAACTAAACAATTATTACACAATTTTGAAATTATTTTCTTTGTAATTGAAGAGAGTGATAGAATGCGTTAAACAGGTGTTTTGAATTCTATGCAAATATGAAGCTACTTTCAGTTTCATGTATTATGTATTATCATATTGCAAGAAATGTCAGATAAAACATTAAAATATCATTGTACACATTTATATCTAAATTTTTTTAATTTAACGTTTATTTATTTTTGAGAGAGAGAGAGAGAGACCGAGCATGAGTAGGGTAGGGGCAGAGAGAGAGGGAGACCCAGAATCTCAAGCAGGTTCCAGGATCTGAGCTGTCAGCGCAGAGCCTGAGGTGGGGCTCGAACTCACAAGCTGTGAGTTCATGACCTGAGCTGAAGTTGGATGCTCAACTGACTGAGCCACCCAGGCACCCCTCTAAAATTAAATTCACGGGAACCTGGATGGCTCATTCGGTTGAGCATCTGACTCTTGATCTTGTCTCAGGTCATGATCTCACAATTCGTGAGTTCAAGCCTCATATCAGGTTCCATGACGACAGTGTGGAACCTGCTTGACCCTCTCCCTCTCTCTCTGTCCCTCCTCTGCTTGCTCTCTCTCTCAAAATAAATAAATATTTTTAAAAATTTTAATTAAATTCATTTTTACACAAAACTGATTTGTGTGAAGAGTTAAATCATTTTAAAAAATGGTTCTATAAGCATCATCAGGTCTAGACATATTAACATTTATATTTCAAAATGATACATCAGACATGCATCATGTCATAAACTATAAAATATTCCTCAAAGTCCAATTAACAGTTGCAATAGCAAAAAATAATCCCTATCAGAATTAAAAATATTCAAATGACATTTGTGGTCTTGTATTTGCCAAAGACTGATGTCCTTTTCAATTTTAAATGGAAATTGAATTTGCTAAAAGTACAAATTTTGATGCCCTGATACATTAAATTGCAGAAAAGCAATCCAGAAATCGTATAACCAGTCAAAATGTCACATTAATCAAGTATTATCATCTATTATATGTACTTATTTATTGCATTTATAAAATTATAGCACACAAATATGATTTTTGCTAATACTTCTTTGTCTTTGTTTACGGCAGCCCTGTGGGTCCTCGAACACAAGCCTAGCTGGCCACCGGAGCCACGAGATCAAGGGGTACATAGCCTGGATGACAGCCATAAAAGCCGAGGCTCCAGACAAGTCCCAGGTTCTTTCCAGGGAGACCCCAGGGATCTGGAGCTGGGCAGAGAGAGAAGGGGAAGATAGTGTAAACACTGGTGGCCTTGATTTCCAGGGAAGAATGCAGTTAGCCCTTAGATGTGTTCTATATTAGCTTAACCTTTGGGCAGAGACTTTTTTTTTTTTAATAGTTTATTGTCAAATTAGTTTCCACATAACACTCAGTGCTCATCCCCACAAGTGTCCTCCTCCATGCCCATGCCCCCCTCCCCCCACATCCATCAGTCCTCAGTTTTTGTCAGCATTCAAGAGTCTCTCATGGTTTGCTTCTCTCCCTTTCCCCCACCATTTCCGCCCTTCTTCTCCCCCTTGTTCCTCCGTCAAGTTCCTCCTAATCCTCCTATACGTGCAAACATATGATATTTGTCCTTCTCTGCCTGACTTATTTCGCTCAGCATAACACCCTCAAGGTCCATCCATGTTGCTACACATGGCCAGATTTCATTGTTTCTCATTGCCATGTAGTATTCCATGGTATAGATAAACCACATCTTCTTGATCCATTCATCTGTTGATGGACACTTAGGCTCTTTCCATGTTTTAGCTATTGTGGAGAGTGCTTGGGCAGAGACTTTTAAGATATCAAAATAGGCTTCTTTGAGGGTAAAGTTGGCAGGTGGGCTCCCTCTGTGCTAAGCCCTGAGATTATTTTCCTTGTTTACTGTTGTCTTGTGGGTCTCCTGCAAGCCCTGCTGGCTTCCAGATCAGTGTGTGGTTTTTTTTTGTTTTTTTGTTTTTTTGTTTTTTTGGAGGGGCTGGTCCTCAGGTAGAAGTCTTACAAATTGGGGCACTAGATGATGGATTCAAGCCCTTCATTCTTCAGAGAAAAGCAGGGAGTTACAAGTTTCCTCCCATTGTATATTATTGTATTGAGGGTGAAGTTTACGGCAGGAATGTGTCCCTGGTTCGTGCACCTGTTTCAGTCTGTGTATTTCCTCCTTAATCCCATGTGTAGGAGTCCTTCAGCTCGTTTCTGGGTTTCTTGCAGTTGGAGTTGCCCCATGTGTAGCTGTAGATTTGGGGTGTCCGTGGTTAGAAGGTGAGTTCAGGAGCCTCTGACACCACTATCTTGGATCAGAACTTCTTTTGTTTTGCATTCTTAAGGTAGAAGTTTGGATCGTTGATATTAAATGTTTTTTCTTTTTTTTTTTTTTGAGCATACATGACACACAATGTTATACTATATCAGGTGTACAACATAGTGATTCAACAAGTTTATACATTATGCTGTGCTCATAACTGTCACCATACAATGCTATTATAGTATCACTGACTATAGTCTTTGTGCTGTAAAAATATTAAATAAATAATTAAATAAATAATTCCTGTTTCTGAATACAGGAATTAAAGGCTATTAATTTCCTCCTAAGTATTGTTTAACAACATCCCACAAATTTTTATATGCTGTGTTTTTCTCATCATTTAATTATATCTAGNTTTATTATTTTATATATAAGTTATATATAAGGGTATTGCTTCACATTTGGGGATTTTCTGAATAATTTATTGTAACTGCTTCTAACTTAATTATTTTGTTGTTGAAAAACAATTTCTGTCTGCTTTCCACACTTTTAAGTCTACTCAGGCCTGTTTTACAGCACAGGGAATTGTTCATCTTGGTGAATGTTCCATGCACTCTATACCAGGATACACATTTTTCCACCTGTTCTTTCAAGTTGTTTGGTAATGTTGCTTACGTCTTCTCTTCCTTAATGGTTTTCATCTTGTTCTATCATGAGCTGAAAGAAGTGTGTTAGAAATTTGACTGCTTTTATGGAAATTGGCAAATGCTACACACCAGAATTTTATTTTTCTGGAGAGCTGGTGGTCAGGCGTTCACAAGCACAATAATGGGGCAATGTAGGCTGTAATTGTTTTGTAATCATTCTCTTTTTGCTTTTTCTACCACTGCTTCTTATTGGTGGCCCTAGGTCCTCTGACTATCACATATAGTGACTCAAAATGAAGCATAAAGCTGTCTAAATCATATACTTTTGGTCAGTCTTCCCTTAGATTCAGGCATCTCAGGCCAAGGAAAGTGAAAATTGCTGAGAGAGGACACTCTTATTCAGGCCTTGTGCCCAGAAAAGACACCAGGGACAGCCAGGCTTTAATTAGACCAAACCAAAGGGCCCATAGTCTAGGATATTATGCCACTGCTATCAATGAGTTTTATCATCTCAGGAGAGGAAGTAGGAAGAGCATAGCAGGCACAGTATTATAAGAAATTTATTTGGGTGACTCAGTGCATTAAGGGCCCAACTCTTGGTTTCTGCTCAGGTCATGACCTCATGGTTCATGAGTTTGAGCCCCGCATCAGGCTCTGTGCTGACAATGCAGAGCCTGCTTGGGATTTTTTCTATCTCACAATCTCTCTGCCCCTCCCCTGCTCACTCTCTCTCTCAAAATAAATAAATAAACTTAAAAATAAAAGAATGTCTCCAAAGCATCATATGTTTTAGCAGGATGGTGATGATCCTGGAGCTCCAGTGAGCTCAGATGATTTGTTCATATAATTGAACACAATAATCAGTTACAGAAAAAAACCAAATTCAATCATACTGATACATGATAGGAAGATATTTGATAAACTCTTAAGTATATTCTAATTTTCAATTAAGAAATATCTTAGTATACTAGGAATAGAAAGAGTTAGAATTCAAATAACTTTTTAAACGGACTCATTTATGAAAATAAAGAAAAAGTAATCTTGATGATAACACTGGAACTGTATCAGGCAAAAAATCATATCTCAAATATGATTATACAAGGAGCGAAAGTTACTAAGAGAACCAAGAAAAAAGTTAATACACAAAATGAGAAAAAGTTGATATATGAAATAAATTAGTCCCCAAACTAAAGAAGAATAGTATCCATGGAAGCAGGGACTTGGAAGCTGGGAGCCTTCTCCACTGCTCAGTGCCTGCAGAGGCAGAGCTTGGGCTTGCTCCAAACACATCAGCCCTTTCCCTTCCTCTTTCCCCCCATAGCTCATAATATCTGTTCTAGATAATGTATTGAACTAGAACCGATATTTCACACGCATCTCTAGAAGATGGTGTTAATATATTCATATGAAAGCTTAAATCTTAGATGGCCACCTGACTTTTCTTCTCATTCTTAGAAAGTGCATCCTCAAAAATGGGTGATGGGCATTGAGGAGGGTACTTGTTGGGATGAGCACAGGGTGTTGGATGTAAGCGATGAATCACGGGAATCTACCCCCCGAAACGAAGAGCTCACTGGATATACACTGTAGGTTTCTAGGTTACAAACACGGGGGAGAAGCTCCTTTGGGCCTGGACACGACTCCTGCATCCAATGACAAGCCCCATGAGACACCGCCCCCTACAGTGCTCCCTGGTTGGGCAGCTGGGGCCAGACCCACCCAACCCCTCACTGATTTGCATGTTTTCCCCAGAGAAACCATATTTCTGCTTTTCAGAAGCCCCGTAAATAGGCTGCTCAGTGATCCGGGGCAAAAAAGAGCCTCAGGCAGGCCCTGCATTGAACATGGGTGTCCTGACTCAGCTCCTCTGCCTCCTGCTGTCCTGCCTCCCAGGTGAGGAGGGCGGGCAGGGGACATCCCCGAGGTGGTGGCAGTTTCCTCCTTACCTTGGGGTCTCCCCAGAGTCCCGTGGATCTCTGACCCGGGATCTCCCTGCCCCTCGAGACTCAGGTGCTCTCAGGATAGGGGACCAGGACAGTCAGAACCTTCTGGGAGGAAATGGAGTGGGATCTAGTGAATGATGGTGACTTTGTGCCTTGCTTCCTTCCCAGCTGCCAGTGGCGCCGCTCAGCTGACTCAGTCCCCGGCCTATCTCTCTGTGTCCCTGAGAGACAGCGTGTCCATCACCTGCAAGGCCAGCGAGAGCATTAGTGACTACTTAAGCTGGTATCAGCAGAAACCGGGCCAGCCTCCCAAGCTTATCATCTATGATGCTGATAACCTAAAGTCTGGTGTCCCAGATCGGTTCTCTGCATTTCAGTCTGACAAAGAATTCATCCTCAAAATCAGCACAGTACAGCCTGAGGACTCCGCCAGTTACTTCTGCCAGCAGGATTATGCACTTCCTCCCACGGTGCTGCAGCCTCGAGCAAAAACCTTCCCCCCACCGGGCTGCTTGTTCAGGGGTTCCAGCAGCTGCACTGTGCCCTGAGGTCTGTTCATCGGAGCAGGGTGTGCTTTGGGGAAGGGCTTGCAGGTCCCTTCAAGGCCGAGGGCCTGCAAGGGACTGTGTCCTTCCAAAGCTTCCTTTCTTGACAACCCCAAGCCTCAAACCTTCAATCAATCTAATATTGAGATCTCCAGGTGAAACCTGCGAAGGAATTTGTCCACAGCCTAGTCTTTGAACCCCATCTCTGAGATACACTCTGAGAACTAGGCAAAAAAAGAGGAGCCCATATCCAAGAAAATACTAGTACTGCTCCTGCTACTACTGATAATAATAAGCAGCAACAACGACACAGTCTATTGCCATCTGCTGACGCTTGAAGACCTGCTGTGTGTTCAGTGGTGCACTGATTACTCATCTACAGTAATCAGTTGCACAATAATCCTTAGAGATGAGAGGTTCTCAGAGTTCAGGTTGTTCAAGGTACCAGTGCTTGCAGGGAAGAAGAT
Source organism: Crocuta crocuta (assembly GCF_008692635.1). Taxonomy (NCBI): domain Eukaryota; kingdom Metazoa; phylum Chordata; class Mammalia; order Carnivora; family Hyaenidae; genus Crocuta; species Crocuta crocuta. Next base: position 83,677 of record NW_027531891.1, read on the forward strand.
GGGAAAATCATCTGATCCTGAGCTCATAATGCCAACTCACTGATGAACTCATTCATTTAAAAAATAAAGTGCCTTTACTGTTATAATGTGAATTTAAAGTGTACACCTGGGTGAACATGAGCAGGTACATCCCCCACCTCACCACGACTCAGATCCAGACAGACACACCCTCTCCAGCATCACACTTTTCCCTCATGCTCCTTCCAATCAATGCCATGCTCCATCCCTACCACCAGAGGCCGCCTCCACCTTTCTAATTTCTTCACCATGTAGCCCAGACTTTCTCTGTTCTTGTATTTCATGTAAATGGAACCATAAACTATGTACTTTTTGATGTCTTGCCTGGTTGGCTCAACATGTTCCTTGAACTTCCTCTATGTTGATAGTGTGGCAGTAACTTGCTCCTTTTCACTGCAGAATAGTTTTTTGTTACAAGAGAATGTCACAATATCTTCATTTTTCAGTTAATGAATAGGTTCAGATTTGAACATGTTATCATTACAGTTCTTAAGAACATGCTTTCAAAGTCTTTGGTGGAGTTATGCCCTCACTTCCCATGAGTGTGTTCCAAGGCATAAAAGCGCTGAGTCACAGAGCCAGCCTCAACTTGGCTTTGGTGGATACTATGGAACAGTTTTCTGAAATGGGGAACTTCTTTATACTCCACCTACCATGTGTAACATTTCCACTTGCTGTAAATCCTTTCCCCATACTTGCTATTGTCATACTGTTTATCATATCCTTATTGGTGGATCCTGAAGCAGTATTGTTAAAATTTACATCTCCCTTATGACTAATGATTTTCAGTAATTTACCATAGGTCTACTATTGAATTGCTGTTTAGATAGTTTGTTTCTGGGCGATGCTTGGTCTAGTCAGACACACACACATAGTTATTCTTTTTTTGTTTTTTCTGGGAGTTCCTTATAGTCTGAAAATGAATCTTTTGTCAGAAATGTGCATAAGAATATCTTCTCCCATTTTATGGTTTATATGTTTACTTCCTTAATGATACATTTGAAAAGGAATTATTAACTCTAATGGGGTCTAATTTTTTTCATTTCTTTCTCCTGTCATTTTGTGGAAGGGGGGAGAGGGGAGGTGAGTCTGTGCAACAGATTTGATGTCTATTTTCTTCCCTCTTGTTAGGAAATTACTTTATACGTGGTTCAGTATAAACTTGTTTCTGCTGTTTTCTGGTACTCAGATTGAGGAGAAGTAGCTTATTCCCACCTACAAATAACTCTCGGTGTCTATGGATATAACCACAAATAATAATAATAACTTACTAGTTGTGCATGCCTGAACTGGCATGGGTCCATTTGCCCAGGGGATACTGGCATGAGAGCCTCCATTGGCTTGAGTTCACTGATTTAATGGGAATGATGGAGAGGAGGGCCTGCGGTGTGCTGCTTAGATTCCCCTTCGCAAATAAGAGCTGTACCCCTGCAGGTGCTGTGAGGGCTGCCTGCTGGCCACCCTCTGCTGGTCGTCCTCTGAGGAGATTACCTTGCTGAAGAATGACCTGGCCCAAGGTGACACTTTTTTTCCAGGAAAAACAATACTTACTGGACGGAAGAGTATAAAGGCCCAACCCCCTTGCTCCACTCCACATCAACTCTGTAGAACGACTGCACCTCTAGGCCTCTCTGTGGGGTTGGAGGTGGCTTTTCTTGAGACGCCATCACAGCTCACTTTCTTTATCTGTCCAATCTTGCTTCTTGTCTCTCCTTTCCAGAGATGGGCTTCTCAAGAACACTCCGTAATAAAAAAAAATCTGAACTCTCCTTCTCTCAGAGTTGGTTTCCCAGGGAATCTTGGGATTCCTATGAGGAATGGGTTTCCCATTGTCACCCTGTGAAAATTGGGATCAAGTAGCAGAACAGGCCAGAAAGTAGTGATAACCTTTGGCAGGTGAAGTGTGTACAGTTTCCAAAAGGGACAGCAGGTGCAGAGTGATGTCAGAAATAGGGATCTGTGGCAATGACTAATCAATCGTGGCTTAGTTGGGATTGAATTGATGTGTAGACCCTTGGATAATTTCATGCATATGACTGGAAAACTAGGTCGGGTGAGCTGAAGCCTATAATCATAGCTTCTGACTCAGTGCCTAAGCCAGTTCACATGCCAGAGAGCACTGCTTGAAGGTGAGGCCACATCCTCTGAGAAATTTAGCCACAGATGTTTGGAGAACATTTGCTTTAAAATTTTATGAGATGAACTTGGGGAAATTTCCTCAAAGCAAATTTGTGAACTAGAGAAAGGAAAATATTCACATTCTCCCAGCCATGTAAGCTCTCCAAGTTTGTCTAATATCTAAGTGTGAATATGAATTTGGATAAAAGCTGATTATCCAAGGACACGTGGGTGGCTCAGTTGGTTAAGTATCTGACTTTGGCTCAGGTCATGAGCTCATAGCTTGTGGGTTCAAGTCCCATATCAGGCTCTGTGCTGACAGCACTGAGCCTATAGCCTGCTTCAGATTCTGTTTCCCTCCCTCTCTGCCACTACCCTGCTCATGCTCTGTCTCTCTCTCTCTTAAAAATACACAAATACTTTTCAAATTTATATTTCAAAAAATATTACATCTACATAAGAAATTGATTTTCTGGTGTGCCTTGGTTGTCCTTCAGTGAGTGTCTGAATCTTGATTTCAGGTCAGGTCATGATTCCAAGTTGTGAGATTGAGCCCTGTGTTTGGCTCCATGCTGATGGTGAAGCCTGGTTAGGATTCTCTCTTCTTTCCTCACCTCCCCATCGGCCTTTCCCCCACTAATCCACTCTCTCACTTCAAAAAAAAAAATTAAACAAAGAAGAAACTAATTTTCATCATTCTCTCCAAACATGATGCTTTCATGTATCTTTCTTATTTTCTTCCCTAGATTGACATCAGAGCAGAAACAATATTCACACAGTGTCCAACATTTTTTTAATTAATTAATTTATTTGTTAGTGAGAGAGAGCGCAAGCGGGGGAGGGGTAGAGACAGAGACAGAGAGAGAAAGAATCAGAGAGAGAGACAGAGAAAATCCCAAGCAGGCTTCATGATCAGTGTGGAGCCAGACATGGCTCAATTCGACTGAGCCAAAATCAAGAATCAGATGCTTAACCCACTGAGCTACCTACGTGCCTCAGGTCTCCAACATGTCAGTGGCTCCGGGAAACAGAGTCACCATCGACAGCAAAGCCAGCCAAGCCAAGACATTGATGATGATAATACACCCGCATCATCATGAACCAGGACAAGCTCCAACATGTATTCTTTAATGAGTCCCCACTCTTATCTCTGGGATTTCATCCTCGTTCAGTGGCAGTGGGTAGAGAGCAGATTCACTCTGAGAGTTGATAAGGTGAACCGAAGATGCTGCGTATTATTTCTGTCAAAAAGATGATCCTGCACCTCTCACGGTGATATCCTCTGTAACAAAATCCTCCAAAGCCATCAGTGGGAATGTTCAGTATGTGGAACTCTGTGACCCATGGGTACCTGTAAAGTTTCGGTATGCAAATGCACACTGGCCTCCTTTCTCTGTTTGCCAGGCTGTAACTTACACACTTGATACAGGAGAGACTTTAAGAGCTTTCCATGAGATTGTGCAGCTGAGCCGAAGACCTCACTTTGAAGCGGAGATAAGCTCAGGTGGCCGTGTCCCTGTCTTCTGCCACACCTGTCATTTCCACCCCCAAAACGTCAAAGGCACCAATGGATTCAGCTTAGGTTCTAAATTACAGCAGTAAACGCAATCTTCCCTCTCTCTCTCTAAGCACACTCACACTTACTCACACACTCATTTAAACTCTTCCCTAAAACTGGGGCGCCTGAGTTGCTCAGTTAGTTGATCGTCTATTTCTGCTCAGGTCATGATCTCCCAAGTTGGAGCCCCACATCCTTCTTCAGCATTCTACATTCAAAGGCTTACCTCCACCATCTCATTGAAACTTCTCTTCTCAAGGTCACCAGTGATCTCCACATTGCCAAGTCCAATGGCCACATGCCAGTCCTCATCTCACTCACTCATCAGCAGCATTTAACGTACTGATGACAATTTCATCCTTGATTACCTTTTGCTCTGGATTCCGGGGCATCACACCATCTTGCTGGTCTTCATCCCTCTGCTCCTTTACAGACTCCTTTTCTGGTTCCTGTTTATCTCTCCTGCTTCAGAGCTCAGCCCCTGGGCCTCTCATCTAGGCAACCCTCATTAAAATGTCCACCAAATTCCTGATCTTCTTCAGCAAATCCTCTCTCCCACAGCCTTCTCTACTGGTACAAATGAGAACTTCACCTTTCTAGTACTCAGAGAGAAACTCTAGAGTACCCTGACCCTGTTTCTCTGACACTTCTAGTCAAAACCATCAGCATATTGTTATCTCTGTCTTCAAAATACATCACTCCTCCCCTCCTCCACTGCCACTGCCGCAGTCCCAAGATGGTATCCTCTTTAGCCTGGATAATAGCAACGGCCTCCCAACTGTTATCTTTCCAGTGTGGACTCCCAGAGAGATCCTGTTAAACTATGTACCAAAGTATGCCCTTCTCTATTCAAAACTCTCCTACTTACCACATCATTCAAAGTAAACGCCAAATCCTTAGAGAAGCCTACAGAGTCCTATACACGATGACCTCCTTGTGATTGCTTTGATCTCGTTTCCACTACTCTCCACTTTGGCAACACTGGCTACCTGCTACTTCCCAATGTGCTGATCACATTCCTGCCTCAGAAATGTGCTGTTTCCTCTACTTACAACCAACTACAACTCTACTGCTTGAAAGTGCTTCTATGGTTCCTTTCCTCACCACATTAAAACATTGATTAACTCACATCTTCTCAGTGCAGCCCTCTATGATCCTCTAGAGTAGACTGATTGCAAATACAGATCCTCCATTCGTTATCCCTCCCTCAACCCATGCCTTTTGCCATATAACCTTGCAGCCCCTTCTATCAAGAGCTGGGATCTATTTACCCTCTTCTTCAACAGGATCAACTGCATCAATCATTAGAACGCATCAGATGGGGAATTGTGTCGGTACTAAGGTGAGGCTTCAAGATGCCTCGTGTGCTTTTACTTTCTCACTTGAGGCCCTGCCACCTGTCACTGAAGGTTGGGATTAGTTTTCCACACAATGAGAGACATGAGGCTCAGTAGCCCAGACGGCCACAGCTGATAGTCAGCCAACCATAGCAATGTGAAAAAGAGGAAAGTAATGTGATCCTTTCTGTAACAAAAGCACCTAGTTGAACTGTCACCTAAGTTTAAATACACGAGCAAACCAGCCAAGGCCAATGAAGATCAATCAGGCCCAGTTCATATTAACAGAACTGCCCAGCCAACTAATAAACATGACAGCAATAAAAACGCTACCATTCTAAGCCACTACATTTTGGTGGTGATTTATTATATGACAATAGCTAATCAATTCATCATCCGATATTAAATTTCTACTCACTCTTACCCTAGCAAGCTTTGAATCCCTTCATTTTTCTTTATAGCACTTTGAAAACAACATAGTAAGTGTTCACTGATACAGATATTTATTGTCTGTCCCTCACAGCTGGAATGAAAGCAGATATTCTTTGTTCTTGACACATAGTTAGCACTCTGAAAACGTATCTGGAATGAATGATATGGATTCCTTAATATTGATACTTTAACAATATTTCTAATCATTATGAGAAACTGTTTTGTAGGTAAGAGTGTTCAGAGTACACTGACCAGGTTGCTGTGGCCTTTCCTGAAGCTAAATGCCGTCAGCCCATGTATCTCAGAAGGAAGTGAAGAAAGCACACTAAAATTCTTGGGATTTTTCCTGTTTTTATACTGAAATGGGCATATTAATTAAATATTTTCCACAGGACCAACTTATGGAACACTTAGAGCCGTGAGTCCCTTCAGTCACAAGATTAGACCTGAATGCCCAAGGGAAGACTTTTTAAAAAGAGGTGAAAATGGTGACAACACGTGCTGAGGAACACTAGCCCATATTTCTAGAGTGGTGAGATGAAAGAATTAGAGAGTTGCCTTTGTGACAAGGTACACCTAGAAAAAATGGAGAGCGAAAAGGAAAGTACAAAAGGAGATAGAGCAGAAGTGAACGTCAGGTACGTTGGGCAGAAAAGCTGGAAAGTAGGGTCCACAAAGGAAAAAGAGACAGACGGATGCTACCTTCCACATAGGAGGTTCTGAATCTGAGAGGTCAAAGGTTTAATATCGGGAAGGTCCAGAATGGAAGGTGACTGTGGATGAAGAAAGGAGACTAAGAGATATAGGAATTACAAGAGAAATGCTCCAGAGTCAAGGAGGCACAGGAAAGAGAGAATTCATCCATCAGGGTGTGAAATTCACCTGACCCTTCGCCAAGAGTGGAGACGAAACTTACTGGCTCAACTATGCCATCTGTCTGTGCAAAACACACCAGGTCCTGTGACACAAAAACTCCTGACAGCCTCCCTAAGACATCTTTATGGAATTTGTGTTCACTAATCTCCCACCCTTTTTAGAATCCAGAAAAAATGACCCCCTTAATTTTACCCAGGCCTTAAACAAGCCCGTAATGAATAAGTCGGGAGAGGTGGCTTCTCAGGCAGACCCAGGAATGTGTGCGTTCAGGGCTGAGCAGGGAGGCAGCAGCAGGTGCAGTGAAGCCTCTCTGACCCAGGGCCCTGGGGAGGAGGTTTGTGTACGAGGCTGAAGCACTGTGGGAGGAGAGCTATTACTCTGTTGACAGTAATAAGTCGCCACGTCTTCAGCCTGGAGGTTGCTGATGGTGAGGGTGAAATCTGTCCCAGACCCACTGCCACTGAATCGGTCGGGGACTCCAGAATCCCGGTTGGATGCCTTGTAGATGAGCAGCTTAGGACGCTGTCCTGGTTTCTGTTGGTACCAGGCTACATTGCTGTAAACACTCTGACTGGCCCTGCAGTTCATGGTGACCCGCTGGCCCAGAGACCCAGCCAGGGAGGCTGGAGACTGCGTCATCGTGGTCGCCCCGCAGGCACCTGCAATCACGAGGAGGTAATGATGATACATACTTTAGGACAGACTCCCTGAAATATGGTGTTTGAGAAGTGGTATACATGTCAGCGTATAATTGGGGTTATATTGGAAATAGCCAGTATTTCTCATTATATCTTTAAAAAAGTTTTTAACTATAAATTGATACTACTCCAAAAGGCATGTGGCAAATTTGAAATTTCTCACCTGAGACCCATAGCAACAAGGATATGAGGACCTGCCTCTGTGACACCATCTTGCTGTCCCAGCCTGCCTGATGCAGCTTAGCTTACATGGAAAAGGCCCCTTTTATCAAACCTGAGCAGCTGCTCTGGGCCTCGGTGAGGGATTGGGGGTGGGGGGTCCTATGCAAAGCACCTGGTAAGTAAAGAAGCAAACTGCATGAGCAGTGGGTTATGAAAGTATCTAATGTAAATCTAGAGAGCCAAAAATATTACCAAAAAGATAGTTGTAGTGCTAGAAACACAGAAGTCAACATAGAAACTCTTAGAATAACTTAGAAGTTCTAAAATGACAAACTGCTACAAGTTCTAAAATGACAAACTGCTTCTATTGGAAATTCAAGTATGTAGTTAAATGGGTTGAGTTTCCAGATATGATGAGCTAGGCTCTTCATATCTATAATCCTGGTGAAATTATAAAATATGCTGGGAAACAAGAAACAAACAATGGATGGAAGGAAGGAAGGAAGGAAGGAAGCGAGGGAGGGAGGAAAGGAGCGAGGGTGGAAAGTAGGAATGGAGAAAGCGTGGAGAGGAAGAAGAAAGGAAGGGAGGATGTGGGATCCCGACAGTGACCACAAGAAAGCGTGGTTAGGGACACGGGGATGTGCCTGCACACGGGGCTCCCTGCCTGGGCAAAGCATGCCTGCAAACAGGATGCTCTGCCAGGAGGCCTGCACACAATATCCAAGTTTAATGGTCCGCTCGCAAACGAGGGAACATGCCCTCCTTAGAAATAAGGAGGAGGCTGGAATTGTGAGCAGGCCTCTTAGTAAACATGTTGTGGTCGCTTCCTCCCTTTGCTCCCCCCGTCCTTGAAATGTGTTTGGCTTCTTGCCCTTAATTGGTAAAGGAATGCATCTTGTAGATTTCAGTTTGTATCCAGTTACCGGGGTATAAAATAAACCGCAAGAGGGGCTTGCGAAGAATTGTTCCTCCTGCCAGAGTTGTGTCTGTGTCTGTCTTTTGTGTGTTTTGTCCTTTGTGTCATTTCGTCCGCAACAGAGGAAGGAAGGAAAAGAGGAATGGAGGGATGGAGGGCGGGATGGGGGAAAGCAATAGAAGGCACGAGAAGAAAATGGAGAACTTTGGACCAAATGTTTTATAAAATCTCTGACCAAAATTATTGGGACTCCAAAGTCATTTTTTCCTGCATCTCTGTAAGAATGCTGCAAGCCCTTGAGCTTGGTTTTGGGGCTGTGCATAGGGCCAGAGAGATGGGACACAGACTCAGAACTTACTCACTTTGGGAAGAAAGAGGGACCCTAATTTGAGATACAGGAAATCTGAATCCTCAATTTTAGTCATTCTAGTTTTCAGTTCAATACTTCCATTTTGTGTGAAATTAGCCAATTAATTAACTCTAGGTTCTATCAAGAAAATTTAGCTCCAGGGCACCTGGGTGGCTAGTCATTTGAGGATCAGACTTTGGCTCAGATTATGATCCCTCAGTTCATGAGTTCAAGCCCCAGATCTGTCTCCAGCCCCACACTGCACTCACTGCTGTCAGCACAGAGCCCGTTTTGGGTCCTCTGTCCTCCTCTCTCTGCCCCTACCAGGTTCACGTTTTGTCTCTCTCTCAAAAATAAATACACATTTAAAAAAAGAGAAAGAAAGAAAATTTCCTTCCATCCAGTGGTTTGAGAAGTCAGCTCAAGGTTGCCTGTTCCTAGTCCTACTGTTCATTCTCCAGCAGAGGGAAGGGTAGGGATGGGGGGCGTGCAATTCCATTAAGAAACTGAGCGTGCATCACCATCAGGAGGGCATAGATTTTGTGGCTACGGGTCTACTGCAAGTGTAGCTAATGAAACTCTTCCAGCCTTTTCTGAGTGCGGCAGATGCATGGTGCTTACTCGGTCAGGTGGCACATTGGCTGTTCTACGGTTGTCCATGTGACTTCTGCACAGCTTGTGCGCCTGAGAAATTTCCTAAGAGACAGCTGTACTCTGTATCGTGTTGACCCTGGCTGGGGATCCATACCTCACCCTCACAAAAGGTCAATTCTCCCATCACTCAGCCCCCCAGTTTGCCCTTAGCGAAGGTTAGTTTTATGGTCACCTTAACTAGGCTATGGCGCCCAGTGGTGTGGTCAAATGCCAAATTAGATGTTGTCCTGAAGGTAGTTTTTGGTGTGATTAGCATTTAAATTAGTAGACCTTGCATAACATAGGTTACTCTCCATAATGAGGAAGGTGCATAGTCCATTCAGTTGAAGGCTTTAAGAAGCAAGACTGGGGGCACCTGGGTGGCTCTGTTGTTTAAGGATCCGACTTCAGTTCAGGTCATGATCTCATGGTTCATGGGTTCGAGCTCCGTGTCAGGCTCTGTGCTGACAGCTAGCTCAGAGCCTGGAGCCTGTCTTCAGATTCTGTGTCTTTCTCTCTGACCCTCCCACACTCATGCTGTCTCTATCTCTTTCTCAAAAATAAATAAAACATTAAGAAAGAAGAGGAAGAGGAAGAGGAAGAGGAAGAGGAAGAAGAAGAAGAAGAAGAAGAAGAAGAAGAAGAAGAAGAAGAAGAAGAAGAAAGACTGAAGTTCCCCAAAGGAGAAGTGATGCTTCCTTAAGATGCAACAATAGAAACTTGGTCTCAGTTCCGGCCTACAGATTTCCCACTCAAGGCTGCAATATCAACACCAACCTTAATTTCCAGCCTGCCAGCCTGCTCTACAGACTCTGGACTCGCTACCCCCCACACTCTCAGTTCTCAGAATCTCTGTCTCCACGGACATCTCATTGCTTATGCTCCTCTGGAGGATCCTGACTGTTACCAGTCTTCACATCCCCCAGGTCCCACCTCCTCTGCCTGGAAGAATGCCCGGCACAGCACTCGGTTCTGCCTCCCCACTGTCCTTTCCATAGACCATTCTTACCACTTCTCTTACTTTTCAAAGCTCTCATGGGGCAGGACTCAGCTGCTGGGCTGCATAAATGGGACATCTAGCAAGACAGAGTGGGACATGTCTGTTCTTGCCAATTCTCTCTCCTCGGGGAAAAATTTAAGGGAATATTCAATTGTATTTCTTTCTTCTTAAGTTTATTTATTTATTTTTAGAGCAAACACAAGGGACTGTGTCCTTCCAAAGCTTCCTTTCTTGACATCCCCAAAGCCTCAGACCTTCAATTAATCTAATATTGAGATCTCTAGGTGAAACCTGCAAAGGAATTTGTCCACAGCATGGTCTTTGAATCCCATCTCTGAGATACACTCTGAGAACTAGGCAAAAAAAAAAAAAGAGAGAGAGAGAAGAGCCCATATCCAAGAAAATACTACTACTGCTGCTGTTACTACTCCTACAAATAAACAGCAACAACGACACAGTCTATTGCCATGTCTACACTTGAAGATGTGCTTTGTGTTCAGTGGTGCACTGAGGCCTTGCTCATCTACAGTAATCAGTCGCAAAATAATCCTCTAGAAATTGAGGTTCTCGGAGTTCAAGTTGTTCAGTGTACCAGTGCTTGCAGGGAAGAAGACGGGAAAACAATCTGACCCTGAGTCCATAATGTCTACTCACTGATGAACTCACTCATTTAAAAATTAAGTACTAGGGCACCTGGGTGTCTCAGTTGGTTGGGCATTCGACTTAGGCTCAGGTCATAATCTCACCGCTGGGGGGTTCAAACCCTGCCTCAGGCTCTGTGCTGACAGCTCAGAGCCTGGAGCCTGCTTCAGATTCTGTGTCTCCCTCTTTCTCTGCCCGTCCCCCACTTGCACTCTCTCTCTCTCAAAGATGAATAAATATTAAATAAATATAATAAAGTGCCTTTACTGTTATAACGTGAATTTAAAGTGTACACCTGGGTGAACACGAGCAGATACATCCCCCCTTCACCAAGACTCAGATCCAAACAGACACACCCTATCCAGCATCACACTTTTCCCTCAGCTTCTTCCAATCAATGCCATGCTCCATCTCTACCACCAGAGGCCGCCACCACCTTTTTATAATTTTTTTTTAATGTTTTATTTATTTCTAGGAGAGAGAGACAGCGTGAGTAGGGGAGGGTCAGCGAGAGAGGGAATCACAGACTCTGAAACAGGCTCCAGGCTCTGAGCTGGCAGTCAGCACAGCACGCGGGGCTCGAACCCACGAACCGCGAGATCATGACCTAAGCGAAAGTCGGACGCTTAACCAACTAAGCCACCCAGGCGCCCCCCGCCACCACCTTTTTAATTTCCTCAGCATGTAGAACCAACTTTCTCTGTTCTTGTACTTCATGTAAATAGAATCATAAAGTATGTACTTTTTGGTGTCTTGCCTTGTTGGCTCAACATGTCATTTGAACTTCCTCTATGTTGTTAGTGTGCCAGTAACTTGTTCCTTTCCACTGCAGAATAGTTTTTGTTACAAGAAATGTCACAATATCTTCATTTTTCGTTAAATGAATGGATTAAGATTTGAATATGTTATCAGTACAGTTTTAAAGAACATTTTTTCGAAGTTTTTGGCGGAGTTATGCACTCACTATCCATGAGTGAGTTCCAAGGCATGAAAGCGCTGAGTCACAGAGCCAGCCTCAACTTGGCTTTGGTAGATACTATGGAACAATTTTCTGAAATGGGGAACATCTTTACCCTCCACCAACCATGTGTAACATTTCCACTTGCTGTAAATCCTTTCCCCATACTTTCTATTGTCAGACTGTTTATTATATCCATATTGGTAAATTCTGAAGTAGTATTGTTAAAATTTACATCTCCGTTATTACTAATGATAGTATTACCATAGGTCTACTACTGAGTTGTTATTTAGATAGTTTGTTTCTTGGGCAGTGCTTCGTCTAGTCAGACACACACACATACTTGGTCTTTTCTTTTTTGAGAGTTCTTTATATTATGAAAATGAATTTTTTGTCAGAATGTGCATGAGAATATCTTCTCCCATATTTGGTTTATATATTTACTTCCTTAATAATACACGTGAAAAGTAATAAGGACTAATTTTTTTTCATTTCTTTCTTCGATCATTTTGTGGGGGTGGGTGGGAGTTGGGTCTGTGCAACAGATCTGAGGTCTATTTTGCTCCCTCTTGTTAGAAAATGACTTTATGCATGGCTCAGTATGTCTGAACTTGCTTCTGCTTTTTCTGGTACTTAGATTGAGGAGAAGTAGCTTATTCCCACCTACAAATAACTCTCAATGTCTATGGATATAACCACAAATAACTATAACTTCTAGTTGTGCATGCCTGAACTGGCATGGGTCCATTTTCCTGGGGGATATTGGCATGAGAACCTCCATTGGCTTGAGTTTTCTGATTTAATGGGAATGAGAGAGAGCAGGGCCTGCAGTGTGCTGCTTAGATTCCCCTTCGCAAATAAGAGCTGTACCGCTGCAGGTGCTATGAGGGCTGCCTGCTGGCCACCCTCTGCTGGTCGCCCTCTGAGGACATTACCTTGCTGAAGAACGTCCTGGACCATGGTTACACTTCTTTTCCAGGAAGGACAACACATACTGGATGCAAGGGTACAAAGCCCTTCCTGTTGCTCCACTCTAAGTCAACTCTGCAGAGCGATTGCATCTCTAGACCTCTCTGTGGGGTTGGCGGTGGCTTTTCTTGAAACCCAATCACAGCTCATTTTCTCTATCTGTCCAATCCTGCTTCCTGTCTCTCCTTCCCAGAGATGGGCATCTCAAGAACACTCTGTAATAAATAAATCTGAACTCTCTCTCTCTCAGAGTTGGTTTCCCAGGGAATCTTGGGGTTCCTATGGGGAATGGGTTTCCCGTTGTCACCCATGACAAATGAGATCAGGGAGCAGCGCAGGCCAGAAAGTAATGATAACCTTCACAGGTACACTATGTACAGTTTCCAAAAGGGCCAGCCGGTGCAGAGTGATGTCAGAAATAGGGATCTGTGGCAGTGACTGATCGATCATGGGTTAGTAGGGATTGAATTGATGTGTAAACCCTTGGAGAATTTCATGCATATGACTGGAAAACTCTAGGTCAGGTGAGCTGAAGCTTACAATCCAGCTTCTGACTCAGTGCCTGGACCTAAGCCAGTTCACATGCCAGAGAGCACTGCTTGAAAGTGAGGTCAAGGCCTCTTGAGAAATTTAACCACCGATGTTTGGAAAACATTTGCTTCAATATTTTCTGAGAGGAACTCAGGGCAATTTCCTCAAAGCAAATGGGAACTAGAGAAAGGAAAATATCCACATTTCCCCAGCCATGTAAGCTCTCCAAGTTTGTCTAATATCTAAGTGTGAATATGAATTTGGATAAAAGCTGGTTATCAGAGGGACACCTGGGTGCTCAGTTGGTTAAGCGTCAATTTCGGCTCAGGTCATAATCTCATGGTTATGAGTTTGAGGGCCCGCAATGGGCTCTGTGCACACCAGCACAGAGCATGGAGCCTGCTTTAGATTCTGTTTCCCTCCCTCTCTGCCCATTCCCTGCTCACGCTCTGTCTCTCTCTCTCTCTCAAAATAAATAAATACTTTAAAATTTATAAAAATTATTACATCCTCATAAGAAATTGATTTTCTGTGGTGCCTGGGTTGTCTGTCAGTGAGTGTCCAAATCTGATTTCAAGTCATGTCATGATTCCAGATTGTGAGATTGAGCCCCGTGTGTGGCTCCACACTGATGGTCAATCCTGCTTAGGATTCTCTTCCCTTCCACCCGACATCCTCCGCCTTTTCCGCCACTAACACACTCTCTCGCTCCAAAAAAAAAAAAATTTTAAACAAAGAAACTGATTTTCATCATTCTCTCCAAACATGATGTTTTCAATGTATCTTTCTTATTTTCCTCCCTAAACAGACATCAGAGCAGAAACAATACTCATAGAGTCTCCAACATTATTTTTAGTTTATTTACTTATTTATTTTTGAGAGAGTGCAAGTGGGGGAGGGGCATAGAGAGGAGAGAGAGACAGAGAGAGTGAGAGAGAGAGAATCCCAAGCAGGTTTCCTGCTCAGGTGGTGCCAAACACGGTTCAATCGAACTGAGTCAAAATCAAGAATCAGATGCTTAACCCACTGAGCCACCCACGCGCTTCACAGTCTCCAACATGTCAGTGGCTCCAGGAAACAGAGCCACCATTAACAGCCAAGCCAGCCAAGCCAAGACATTGATGATGATACACACCAGCATCAACACGAACCAGGACAAGCTCCAAAACGTTTTCTTAAATGTGTCCCCACTCTTATCTCTGGGATACATCCTGGGTCTGTGGTAGTGGGTATAGAGCAGATTCACCCTGAGAGTTGATAAGGTGAAATCTGAAGGTGCTGCATATTATTTCTGTCAATGAGATGATCCTGTACCTCTCACGGTGATATCCTCTGTTACAAAATCCTCCAAAGCCATCAGTGGGAATGATCAGTATGTGGAACTCTGTGACCCATTGGTACCTGTAGAGTTTCGGATTGCAAATGCACACAGGCTTCCTTTCTCTATTCGCCAGGCTGTACCTGACAAGCTTGATACGGGAGAGACTGTAAGAGCTTTCCATGAGATTGTGCAGCTGAACCGATGACCTCACTTTGAAGCAGAGATAAGTTCAGGTGGCCGTGTCCCTGTCTTCTGCCACACCTATCATTTCTACCCCCAAAAAGTTAAAGGCACCATTGAATTCAGCTTAGGTTCTAAATTACAGCAGTAAACACAATCTTCCCTCTCTCTTTCTCTAAGCACACTCACTTACCCACACACTCATTTAAACTCTTCCCTAAAACTGGGGCATCTGGTTGCTCAGTCAGTTGATCATCCACTTCCGCTCAGGTCATGATCTCATAGTTGTGAGTTGGAGCCCCACATCAGGTTCTCTGCTGTCAGTGCAAAGCTTGCTTCAGATCCTCTGTCTCCCTCTCTCTGCCCCTTACAAGTAACTTGCTCTCTCTTTCTCTCATTCTCAAAAATGAATAAACACTAAAAACTAGACTTCCGTAACTTAGTTTCCACCAGCCGCTCCTCGATCTTTCTCATCCCAGGGATGGGGGTGGGGGAAGAGAACAAATGATGGATAGAACATACCTTACACTGGGCAGAGACCCTACATATGGAGCCTCTCATCAGATCCCCAGAAGCTGTCCTTTCGCTCTCTTTCCTGGTTTGCTCTTGTCACGATGACCACCATCAATTATTATTAATTCTTAGATCTTTGTCCTCTTTTGAAATGGTTCAGTTCCATAATTCCAAGATTAAACAACTATACCCTACATCCTTCCTGAATACTATCATCCACTGAGTCTTGGCTTAATGTCTCTGTGCCACTACTTAAATTTCATCTAAAATCTCAAATACTTTCCCAAAACTGAAGACCACATACATAAACATCAAAAAGATTACCTTAAATGTGTGAACTCGGAGGACCTGGGAGACCCAGATCTGTGTACCTTCTCCTCCTAGCATGGGGACTATGCTACTGCATCGAGTATCTGTTGTTGAAAGGCACTTTGCTTGGATCTGATGAGAAAGCAATAATACACCAAAGTAATACCCATGTGTTGACCTCCTCATTCCCAGCCCATGGCAGCTTTCATGCTGTTACCACCTCAGGCCACTATCCAGAAAAGCTTCGCATGTGACTATAAAGCTCATGGCTCCTCATGGAGCTTACGGATGCTCAACCAACTGAGCTACCAAGCGCTCCTGTTAGGGAAGCGTTTAAATGAGTGTGTGGAGACGTATGAGTGTGCTTAGAGAGAGGGAAGATTGTGTTTGCTGCTGTACTTTACACCGCTGAAGTTATACCTGACTCTGCAACAGTTTACTGAGTACTCAGCTTAGTAGTTAATGACCACCAAACAAGGAAAGCAGTGGCTGCAGCAATATTGCCAAGGAAGGAAATTGTTAGATAATAATGATGATTTTGTTGATGTTTATTGTGTGGTGAAGGCCAAAAAAATAAGCTCCAAAATAAAAGCAAATTCCCAAATTCACCACCATTTGTCTGGGCTGAAATCCTAGAGGCCAATGGTTTAGGGATGATCTCAAGATTTGTGAGTGTGATCCCCACATCGGGCTCTGTACTGACAGGATGGAGCCTGCTTGGGAATCTCTCTATTCTCTCTCAATCTCTCTCTCTCTCTTTCTCTCTCTCTTCCCCTACCCAACTTGCATGCTCGTGCCCATGCTCTCTCTCTCAAAATAAATAAAACTTGGGACATCTGGGTGGCTCAGTCAGATGAGTGACCAATTTTAGCTCAGGTCGTGATCTCATGGTTCACGAGTTTGAGCACCACATTGGTATCTGTGCTGACAGCTCAGAGCTTGGAGCCTGAAACGGATTCTGTGTTTCCTTCTCTCTCTGTCTCTCCCCATTCATACTCGGTCTCTCTGTCTCTCTCCTTCAAAAATAAAAACATTTAAAAACTTTTAATAAAACTTTCCAAAAGAAAAAGAAATGTTTCCTTTTTATTTTTTTAAAGAGCAGAAACCAAAAAGCCTAAGTTGGGATCTCACTTTCTCCAACAGCTCTTTCCTCCTGTAATTTATTATCACCTTCTGAATACACACATTGATAACAGTAGTCAACACAATATAATGGTGACATGAATATTAATTTCTGTCCTTGAGGAGAAGTAAGTAGAAACGTTGGTGTTTGTCAGATTTTAGAGCTGACTGAAGCCTCCCTCTTGCCTAAATATATCTCTGTCCCTCTTTCTGGAACAAACACCAATAAGGCCAATAAAGAGTATGATTAATCTCAAAGGTGGTATATATGTAAACTACATATATACATATACATACATATGTATGTATGTACATACACACACACACATAAATACATGTGTCAATGTGAGGATTATGAAGTATTTGGATCAAAATAAAACTATCAATTTTTGTGAGTCTGTGGTTGCATATACGTGTTCACACAGGGGACACATAAGGCATTTCTACCCCAGAAGAATGCATAAGAAACTTGATTAGTGTTTCTTTATACAGATTCATCTACTCCATGCCTGCAGGCTATTCCCTCACTGAATCACTGCCTTGCAGCATGTATACAACCACCAGTGGTTTAAGGTGAGACGAGCCACTGAAGTAGCCAGCACAAATGGGTTGTTTATGTGGGCAAGTGTGTGCGTCTGCTAGACATCCGCTGGGTCTCCCACACGGTTACTTCAGTAGCATTATAGGAATAGCATCTAAGGGCACCTGGGTGGCTCAGTTGGTTAAGCATCCGACTTCGGCTCAGGACACTCTGACAACTCAGAGCCAAGAGGCCGTTTCAGATTCTGTATCGCCCTCTCTTTTTGTCCCTCCCCTGCTCACATTCTGTCTGTCTGTCTGTCTGTCTCTCAAAAATAAACCCATTTTTTTTACAAATCAAATAAAAAAGAATGGCATCTAACTAGCTACCTATCCAGCTAATCTACTGTAGCTCATTACCGGGGATAGTGAAAAATGCTCAGAGGGGAAACTTCTATTCTGTTCTTTTGCTTGACGAACACACTGGAGACAGACAGCCAAATCTTTATTAGACCAGACCAAAGGTCATACCATAGTCAGACCATAGTCAGCAGATGTTACCCCACTTGCTATCACTGGATTTTATCATCTCAGTTGGAAGCAGGAAAGATAGACCAGATATAATATTTTTTTTCTTACAAATAGTTTATTGTCAAGTTGGTTTCCATACAGACCAGATATAATATTATAAGAAATTTGTTAGTCTGTACGTTTTGTAACATCATAATTTTCTGTTTTATTAACTCTGTCAGCTACTGCAGGAGTTAGGATTTAATAAAGTATCCCAAAAATAATTTCAATATGACATCCATCATAGGAAAAGAAGAAGAGAAGTTGGTTTTCATTCATTAATCCTTCATAGGTGAACAAACACATCATTTCAATCAAATAACACAACAGACTCAGGACCTGTGTGGTGGCTGCTTCCCATATTCCTTTAATGGGAAGGATGCTGTGCAACCACCTACACCCTCCTCATCCTGTACATGGAGTAAGATCTTAAAAAATAATCTACCCATGGGCACTCGGGTGACTCAGTTGGTTAAGCATTCGACTTTGGCTTAGGTCATAATCTCACGGTTCGTGAGTTCAAGACCCATGTCTGGCTCTGCACTGAGAGCTCAGAGCCTGCTTGGGACTCTCTCTCTCCCTCTTCGTTCTTTCCCTGCTCACATTCTCTCAAAATAAATGAATAAACTAAAAAAAAACTAAGTTAAAACCATCATCATCATCATCTACCCAAAAATTAATGCTCTAACACTGTTTGGTGGGAATACAAAAACTGGCACAACCAATGTGGAAGACAGTATGTAGATTTCTCAATAAAAATTAAAAATCCAAATACTATATGGCCCAATAATTCCCCTGCTGGGTATTGACCCAAAGAAACAAAAACTAATTTTAAAAGCTATGTACCNAGAGAGAGAGGAGAGAGAGAGAGAGCAGCCATAAAAAGAGATGAGATCATGCCATTTGTTACAACATGGATGAATCTAGAGGGTGTTATGTTAAGTGAAATAAGTCTGACTGAGAAAGACAAATATCATATGATTTCAGCTGTAAGTGGAATCTAAAAAAACAAATTAATAAACAAAGAAAAAGAAAAAAAGAAAAAGTAGAATCAGACCTGCCAATACAGGGAACAAACTGGTGGTTGCCAGAGGGGAGTAGGAAGTGGGGGATGGGCAAAATGGTGTAAACAAGTGGGAGGTACAGGCTTCCAACTATGGAATGAGTAAGTCATGGGAATAAGAAGCACAGCATAAAGAATATAGTCAATGATATTGTAATATCTTGATTGGTGACAGATTGTAGCTACACGTATGGGGAGCAGACCATAATAAAAAAAAAACAAAACTTGTTCAATCACTATGTTGTACCTGAACCTAACATAACATTGTGTGTCAACTACACTCAAAATATTTAGAGGTTCCTGTGGGGCTCAGTAGGTTAAGCTTCCAAATCTTGATTTTGGTTCAGGTCATGATGTCTTTTCATGAGATTTAGCCCTGAGTCGGGCTTCATGCTGTCAGTACAGAGCCAACTTAGGATTCTCTCTCTGCCCCCTTCTTTTTAAATAAACAAACAAACATACAAATAAACTTTTAAAAAGCTTTTTTTAAACACAAAAACAGAAAGTATTAATGCTCTATTTTGAGGAATTGTATCACACCTGCATTTTTTTCCTTCATTGCACAGGATGTCACTAACCTGGAGCCCATTTAGAACTGGCTTATACCTAGATCTTTTTCTTCCCTTTCCTCCAAAGGCCAAGCATCTTCTACAGTCAGCCAAGCTCAGACCCCCTCAAGGGCCACTGTGAGGTCTCCAAGACACAGGAAGCAGAGGCCATGACCCTCCCAGTGTCTGAGGGAGAGCGGCTGGGCCCTCAGCTGGTAATACCCCATGTATCACTGACACTGTGACTGTCCCCGCAGGAATGATGGCCCTCTGCCCTGGAGACACAGTCAGAGAGGCTGGACACTGGGTCAGCACAATGTCCGCGGTGGAGCCTGGAATGTAAACACAACAAATTTGACAGATGCACTGAGATCATCTCAATGTAGGCCCGCGTCATTGGTGATGCTTGTAGTCAAAGTCATGGATGACAGTCTGAGTACCCAGAAAACAAAAGGTAACAGGGCAACTGGAAACCTATAACAAATGCTTTAATTTCAGCCACCAAAAGCCCAGAGACACCAGAAGCATCGTGGCCACAGTGAGTTTGCCCAACATTTCTCCATGTGCCCCCTTTCACCTAGAACCCAGATGTGTAAGATCCATACTAGGGGAGTCCCAGACCCCGTCTCTGATGGCTGGATTAGAGGCTGCTCCTCAGGGACCCTGACCAGCTACCTTTAAGGATGTTAGCTAAGCCTGGAGCTTCGTCTAATGACCACAACAGGCAAAGCAGCTCAGAAGACCTTGAAGTTGTGCCCAAGGGGGACACGTGTTCTTGCAGCACCCTGTGGGACTCGGAGTCACCAGATATTTCCAAGTGGAGCTCAGTCATGTCCCAAGAGACTTTGTGACCAGTTTCTTAAATCTTTGCCTTCTAGTCTGACTGAGACTCCATGTATGGGAGTGTCCTGGGGCTGTCTTACGTTAGCATAGTTGCTTGTCTTAATCCCTATGATTAAAATTACATAGAAGCAAAATTATGTATTTCAAGTTGTGATTATTATCAGGAAGAGAAATCTGTGGGATTGTAAAGATGGAAACCGGGTAGCCTGGTACAGATGGGGAAGAGAGGTCGACCCCACTGAGTAGATGGCCTCAATCCATGTCCTAAAATGTCATCAGGACCTGGAAATGGTGAGGGGGTGAGCATGGCAGTCTGGTGAAGACTGCGGACCTACACTAATCAGGGAACTTGCCTCCATTGGGTAAGACCAGGACTCTCCATCTGCTCAATCCTGAAAACCAAGGTCATGCCCCCCCCCCCAAGCCCTCACAGGCAGAAGGGTCATTTTTACTCAGAGTGGAGAACAGCCAGTCCCCAACTTCCCGTTCACCCTCTATCTAAATTAATGTGTCCTGTACAGGCACCGGGACCAAGGAGAAAAAAAAAACCCATGTGACCTCAAGCTCACGGAGCAAGAGGACAGCCTTTATCTACCACCTAAAATTTTCCGTCCCATGAGCTAATTCTTTGTCTTCTGCAAGATGCCCTCCCAAGTATCTTTCCCCAAACAGAAGCAGGCTCACCCACACACAATTTATCATCTCCTAACCCATTTCTCTGATTTATCCCATAATTTGAGTTGCTCCTAACCCATAATTTGAGTTACTTTTCATTTGTCAGGGGTTGGGCCAGGCAAGGGCAGACAGCCCAGGGGAGGGGCTGGCAGGCACCATATCAGGGGCCACCACAAGCCTTGACCCTGCCAGCTCTACCTTCATCCTCCGTGGGGCTTGCATCAACCTCCGCCCCAAATGCCTCTGCCACAGGTCCAGCCCTGTAGCCAGATGCTGATAATGGGGCTTCTCTAGGAACAGGGTCTGAGCAGCCTGGGGAGGTGAGAGGTAGTAAGATGGTACCACCATCCCAGGTCCACCCACAGGTCCTGCTCCTGTGTACCAGGTGAAAGGATGTCCCCAAGTGGAGGGTTCCCTTGGGGCAGGTTTTGTGCTCCCTAAGAAGAGCAGTTGTTGGTTTTTTTGTTTTTTTATTGACTGATTGATTTAGCCATGTAGCATTCCATTGTATAGATAAACCACATCTTCTTGATCCATTCGTCAGTTGATGGACACTCTGGCTCTTTCCATGTTTTAGCTATTGTTGAGAGTGCTGCTATGAACATTGGGGTACATGTGCTCCTATGCATCAGCATTTCTATATCCTTTGGGTAAGTTCCTAGCAGTGCTACTGCTGGGTCATAGGGGAGTTCTATTGTTAATTTTTTGAGGAACCGCCACACTGTTTTGGGGGCTGCATCAGTTTACATTCCCACCAACAGTGTAGGAAGGTGCCCATTTCTCCACATCCTTGCCAGCATCTAGAGTCCTCTCATTTGCTCATTTTAGCCACTCTGACTGGTGGCTGGTGATATCTCAGTGTGGTTTTGATTTGTATTTCTCTGATGAGGAGGGATGCTGAGCATCGTTTCAAGTGTCATTTCAAGATGCCTCGTGTGCTTTTACTTTGTCATTGAGGCCCTGCCAACTTTCACAGAAGCTTGGGATTTGTCTGCCACACAATGAGGGACATGAGGGCCAGTTGCCCAGACAGCCCCAGCTGGTAGTCAGCCAACCATAGCAATGTGAAAGAGAGGAAAGGAATGTGAGCCTTTCTGTAACAAAAGCAACTAGTTGACCTGTCAGTTAACTTTAAACACACAAGCAAGTTAGCCAAGGCCAATGAAGATCAATCAGGCCTGGCCCATATTAATAGAACAGCTCAAGCAACTAATAAACATGACAGCAGTATAAATGCTACCATTCTAAGCCACTACATTTTGGCGGTAATTTGTTACGTGACAATAGCTAACCAATAGGTCATCTGATTTTTTTTTTAAATGTTTTATTTATTTCTGAGAGAGAGACAGCATGAGAAGGGGAGGGTCAGAGAGAGAGGGAGACACAGAATCTGAAACAGGCTCTGAGCTAGCTGTCAGCACAGAGCCTGACGTGGGGCCCGAACCCACAAACCGTGAGATCATGACCTGAGCGGAAGTCGGATGCTTAACCAACTGAGCCACTCAGGCGCCCCTAAGTCATCTGATTTTAAATTTCTACTCACTCTTACCCCAGCAAGATGAATCCCTTCATTTTTCTTTATAGCATTTCCAAAACAACATAGTAAGTATTCACTGATACAGATATTTATTGTCTGTCCCTCACAGTTGGAGTGAAAGTAGATATCTTTGGTCTTGACACATACTAAGCACTATGGAAAAATATCTGGAATGAATGATATGGATTCGTTAATATTGCTACTTTAACTATATTTCTAATCATTATGAGAAGCTGTTTTGTAGGTAAGAGTGTTCAGAGAACACTGAACAGATTTGCTGTGGTCTTTCCTGAAGCTAAATGCCATTAACCCATGTTTCTCAGAAGAAGGTAAGGAATTATATTAAAATTCATGGGATTTTTCCTGTTTTTATACAGAAATGGGCATGTTAATTAAATGTTTTCCAAGGTACCAAGTTATAGAACACTTAGAGCCGTGAGTCCCTTTAGTCACAAGATTAGACCTAAATGCCTAAGGGATGACTTTAAAAAAAAAGGCGACAAATGGTGAGAACACGTGCTGAGAAACACTAGCCCATTTTTCTAGACTAATGAGATGAAAGAATTAGAGAGTTGCCTTTGTGAGAAAGTACACCTGGACAAAAATGGAGAGAGAAAGGAGGTATGAAAGGAGATAGAGCAGAAATGAACGTCAGGTAATTGGCCAGAAAAGCTGGAAAATAGGGTCCACAAAGGATAAAGTGGGAAAGAAATGCTACCTTCCACATAGGAGGGTCTGAATCTGAGATGTCAAAGGTTTAATATTGGGAAGGTCAGGAGTTGTAAAGTGACTGTGGGTGAAGAAAGGAGATCAAGAGAATAAAGAAATACAAGAGAAATGTTCCAGAGTCAAGGAGGCAAGGGAAGTGAGAATTCATCCATCAGGGTGTGAAATTCGCGGGACATTTCGCCAGAGGATAGAGACAAAACTTACTGGCTCAACTATGCCATCTGTCCACGCAAAACAAACCAGGTCCTGTGACACAAAAACTCCTGACAGCCTCCCTAAGACATCTTTATGGCATTTGTGTTCACTAATCTGCCACTAAAAGGGATCCATGAAGAGCCATTTCACTTAATTTTCTCCTGGGCCTTAAACAGCTCTTTAAGGAATAAGTCGGGAGAGGTAGCTTCTCAGGCAGACACAGGAACACACGCGTTCAGGGCTGAGCAGTGAAGCAACAGCAAGTGCAGTGAAGCCTCCCTGACCCAGGGCCCTGGGGAGGAGGTTTGTGTACGAGGCTGAAGCACTGTGGGAGTATAACTATTATACTGCTGACAGTAATAAGTCGCCACATCTTCAGCCTGGAGGTTGTTGATGGTGAGGGTGAAATCTGTCCCAGACCCACTGCCGCTGAATCGGTCGGGGACTCCAGATGCCCGGTTGGATGCGTCATAGATAAGCAGCTTAGGTCGCTGTCCTGGTTTCTGTTGGTACCAGGCTACGTAGTTGCTAACACTCTGACTGGCCCTGCAGTTCATGGTGACCCGCTGGCCCAGAGACCCAGCCAGGGAGGCTGGAGACTGCGTCATCGTGGTCGCCCCGCAGGCACCTGCAATCACGAGGAGTTAATGGTGATACATACGCACTTTAGTGCAGACACCCTGAAATACGGTGTTTGAAGAGTGTTGTACATTTCAGCGCATAATTGGTGCTATTTTGGTAATAGCCAGTTTTTCATTATATCATAAAAACAGTTTTGTAACTCTAAAATGATACTACTCCAAAAGGCATGTGGCAAATTTGAAATTTCTCACCTGAGACCCACAGCAACAAGGATATGAGGACCTGCTTCTGTGACACCATCTTGCTGTCCCTGCCTGCCCGATGCAGCTTAGCTTACATGGCAAAGGCCCCTTTTATCAAACCTGAGCAGCTGCTCTGGGGGAGGCGGGGGTGTCTATGCAAAGCAACTGGTGAGTAAAGAAGCAAACGGCATGAGCAGTGGGTTATGAAAGTATCTAATGTAAATTTAGAGAACCAAAATATCACCAAAGATATAGCTGTAGGACTAGAAACACAGAAGTCAACTTAGAAACCTTTAGAACAACTTTAAGTTCTAAAATGACAAACTGCTACAAGATCTATGGTGAGCTTCCGTTTGAAATTCAAGAATGTTGTTAAATGGTTTGAGTTTCCAGAAATGATGAGCTAGGCTCTTCATATCAATAATCCTGGTAAAATTATAAAATATGCTGGGAAACAATAAAAAAAACAATAGAAGGAAGGAAGGAAGGTAGAGTCAGAGGTGGAAGGGAGTAAAGGGGGTAAGTAGGAAGTGAGGGAGTGAAGAACAGAGGAAAGGAGGAATAAAGGAAGGAAAGGAGGGACAGAGGGAGGGAGGCGGGAAAGGAATGGAAGGCATAAGAAGAAAATGGAGAACTTTGGACCCAATTTTTAAAACTCTCAGGCCAAAGATTTTGGGATTCTACAGCCATTTTTATCCTGCAGCTCTCTAAGAATGTTTCAATCCCTTGAGCTCGGTTTTGGGGCTGTCAAAGGGTCAGAGATGGGAAATAGGCTCTGAACTACTCACTTTGGGAGAAAAGTGAGACCCTAATTTGAGCTAAGAGAAGTCTGAATCCTGAATTTTATTTATTATATTTTTTCAGTTCAATATTTCCATACTGTGTGAAATTAGCCAATTTATTAACTCTAGGCTCTTTCAAGAAAATTTAGCTCCAGGGTTCCAGGGTGGATCAGTCAGTTGAGCATCTGACTTTGGCTAATATCACAATCTCACAGTTCATGAGTTCAAACCCCAGGTCTGTCTCCAGCCCCACACTGGGCTCACTGCTGTCAGCACAGAGCCCACTTTGGATCCTCTGTGCTTCTCTCTCTGCCCCTACCAGGTTCCCATTCTCGGTCTCTATCTCTCTTTAAAATAAATAAAGAAAAGAAAATTTCATACCATCCAATGGTTTGAGAAGTCAGCTCAAGGTTGCCTGTTCCTAGTCCTGCTGTTCATTCTCCAGCAGAGGGAAGGGTAGGGGGGGGGGGCGTGCAATTCCATTAAGAAACTGAGTGTGCATCACCATGAGTAGGGCGTAGGATTGTGGCTATGGGTCTACTGCAAGTGCAGCTACTGAAATTCTTCAAGTCTTTTCTCTGAATGTGGCAGATGCATGGTCCTTACTCTGTCAGGTGCACTTTGGCTGTTCTACAGGTGTCCATGTGGCTTCTGCACAGATTCTGGGCCTGAGAAATTTCCTAAGAGACAGCTATGCTCTGTATCAAGTAGACCCTAACTGGTGATCCACATCTCACCCTCACAAAGGGTCACTTCTCCCATCACTCAGCCCCCCAGTTTGCCCCTAGTGACGGTTAATTTTACATCTCACCTCAACTAGCCTATGGAGCCCAGTAGTGTGGTCAAATGCCAAATTAGATGTTATCCTGAAGGTAGTTTTTGGTGTGATTAGCATTTAAATTAGTAGACCTTGCATAACACAGGTTACTCTCCCTAATGAGGGAGGGAGCCTCATCCAATCAGTTGAAGGCTTTAATATGCAAGACTGAGGTTTCCCAAAGAAGAAGCTATTCTTCTTTAAGTTGCAACAATAGAAACTCGGCCTCAATTTACAGCCTACAGATTTCCCACTCAAGGCTGCAATATCAACACCAACCTCAATTTCCAGGCTGCCAGCCTGCTCTACAGACTCTGGACTCACCACCCCCACCACACACTCTCAATTCTCACAATCTCTGTCTCCACGGATATCTCATTAGTTGTGCTTCTCTGGAGGATCCTGACTGTTAACAGTCTTCACATCCCCCAGGTCCCACCTCCTCTGCCTGGAAGAATGCCCGGCACAGCACTCGGATCTGCCTCCCCACTGTCCTTTCTATAGACCATTCTTACCACTTCTCTTACTTTTCAAGGCTCTCATGGGGCAGGACTTAACTGCTAGCTGCATATATGGGACATCTAGCAAGACAGGGTGGGACATGTCTGTTCTTGCCAATTCTCTCCCACAGGGGAAAAGAATTAAGAGAAAATTCAATTGTGTTTCTTTTTTTCTTTCTTTCTTTTTTTTTTTTTTTTAGTTTCTTCATTTATTTTGAGAGCAAACACAAGGGACTGTGTCCTTCCAAAGCTTCTTTTCTAGACAAACCCAAAGCCTCAGACCTTCAATTAATGTAATATTGAGATCTCTAGGTGTAACCTGCAAAGGAATTTGTCCACAGCATGGCCTTTGAATCCCATCCCTCAGATACACTCTGAGAACTAGGCAAAAAAAGAGGAGCCCATATCCTAGAAGATACTACTATTGCCCCTGCTACTACTATTAATCCTAATAAACATAAACAACAACACAGTCTATTACCATCTGCCTACACTTGAAGACCTGCTGTGTGTTCAGTGGTGCACTGAGGCCTTGCTCGTTTACAGTAATCAGTCACACAATAATCCTCTAGAGATGAGAGGTTCTCAGAGTTCAAGTTTTTCAAGGGACCAGTGCTTGTAGGGAAAAAGACAGGAAAAACGTCTGATCCTGAGTCCATAATGCCTACTCATTGTTGAACTTGTTGTGCCCGAATCGTGAGTCCCAGAGACCTCCAAGGAGCTGGCACCGATGCAAATACAAAAGGGTCTTTATTACAAGCTCGAGCAGGGGCTCACCAGCCTACCGGCGTCACGGCAGCAAGGTGAAGCGAAGAACAATAGCGAACAGGGTTTTTAAGGAGTAAGGGATGGGGGTGTTACAGTACATGTAGCATCATCACAAAAGCACCAATTACAATCACAGCTTTGACCATTCAGTATCTGTGAGGTATTCATTCCTTTTGGTGGGACCCAATCATGACTCTTGAGAATCCTTTGAAAATTATGAGGTTAGTTCAAAGGGCCCACGTGGGTTTCAGACAAGTGGTGAGAAATTGGCTAGTTTGTATCTGCAGTTCCCAGCCTTGACTCAGACCATAGGAGTGTTTCCTTTTTTCTCTTTGATTAGCTGAACTGAGGGCAGTCCGAGGATGGCGTTAGCTTTGAACAATCTGAGGCTTTTCCTGGAACTGGGCCTGGGGCTATGTGCAGCCCGAGGTTTCTCTTAATGGAGGACTTAATTTTTGGCTCTTCAAACTCATTCATTTAAAAAATAAAGCGCCTTTACTGTTATAATGTGAATTTAAAGTGTACACCTGAGTGAACTCGAGCAGATACATCCCCCCTCTCACCACCACTCAGATCCAGACAGACACACCCTCTCCAGCATCACACTTTTCCCTCAAGCTCCTTCTAATCAATGCCATGCTCCATACCTACCACCAGAGGACGCCATCACCTTTCTAATTTCCTCACCATGTAGCGCAGACTTAATCTGTTCTTGTAGTTCATGTAAATGGTATCATAAAGTATGTACTTTTTGGTGTCTTGCGTCGTTGACTCAACATGTTCCTTGAACTTTCTCTATGTTGTTAGTGTGGCAGTAACTTCTTCCTTTTCACTGCAGAATAGTTTGTTGTTACAAGAAATGTCACAATATCTTCATTTTTCAGTTAATGAATGGGTTCAGATTTGAATATGTTATCAATACAGTTTTGAAGGACATTCTTTCAAAGTCTTTAGTGGATTTTGCACTCACTATCCATGGGTGTGTTCGAAGGCATGAAAGCACTGTGCACAGAGCTAGCCTCAGATTTGGTAGGTCCTACGGAACAGTTTTCTGAAATGGTGAATTTCTTTACACCCCACAAATCATGTGTGACATTTCCACTTGCTGTAAATCCTTTCCCCATACTTTCTATTGTCAGACTGTTTATTATATCCTTATTGGTCGATTCTGAAAGGTATTATGTTAAAATTTACAACTTTGTGATGACTAATGATTTTAAGTTATTTACCATACGTTTACTATTGAATTGCTATTTAGATAGTTTGTTTCTTGGGCAGTGCTTGGGCAAACCAAACACACCCATAGTTGGTCTTTTTTTTTTTTTTTTTTGAGAGTTCTTTAAATTCTAAAAATGAATCTTTTGTCAGAATGTGCATGAGAATATCTTCTCTCATTTTATGGATTATCTATTTGCTTCCTTAATGATAAATTTGAAAAGAATTATTAACTATAATGAGGTCTATTTTTTTTTCATTTCTTTCTTCTATCATTTTGTAGGGACAGGGGGTAGGGTTTGTGCAACAGATCTGAGGTCCATTTTGTTCCCTCTTGTTAGAAAATGACTGTATGCATGTCTCAGTATGTCTGAAACTTGCTTCCGCTGTTTTCTGGTACTCAGATTGGGGGGAAGTAGCTTTTTCCCACCAAAATGGTACTCTAGTGTCTATGGATATAACCACAAATAATAAAAACCTATTAGTTGTGCGTGTCTGGACTGGCAATTGGTCCACTTACATGGGGGATTTTGGCATGAGAGCCTCCATTGGCTTGAGTTCACTGATTTAATGGAAATGATGGGAGGAGGACCTGCTGTGTGCTGCTTGGATTCCCCTTTGCAAATAAGAGCTGTACCGCTGCAGGTTCTGTGAGGGCTGCCTGCAGGCCACCTTCCGCTGGTCGCCCTCTGAGGACATTACCTTCCTGAAGAACTACCAGGCCCAAGGTGACACTTCTTTTCTAGGAAAGACAATACTTATTGGATGGAAGGGTATAAAGGCCCAGCACCCTTGCTCCACTCCACTTCAACCCTGTAGAGCGACTGCATCTCTAGACCTCCATGTGGGGTTGGCGGTGGCTTTTCGTAAGACCTTATCACAGCTCAGTTTCTCTATCTGTCCAATTCTGCTTTCTGACTCTCCTTTTTAGAGACGCACATCTCAAGAACACTCTGTAATTTAAAAAATCTGAACTCTCTCTCTCAAAATTGGTTTCCCAGAGAATCTTGCAATTCCTACTGGGAATGGGTTTCCCACTGTCACCCATGACAAATGGGATCAGGGAAAAGCACAGGCCAGAAAATAGTGATAACCTTTCACAGGTGAAATGTGTACAGTTTACAAAGGGGACAGCAAGTGCAGAGTGACATCAGAAATAGGGAACTATGACAGTGACTAATAGATCATAGCTTATTAGGGATTGAATTTATGTGTAGACCCTTGGAGAATTTCATGCATATGACCGGAAAACTCTAGGTCGGGTGAGCTGAAGTCTACAATCAAGCTTCTGACTCAGTGCCTGGACCTAAGCCAGTTTGCGTGCCAGAGAGCACTGCTTGAAGGTGAGGCCACTTCGTCTTGAGAAATTTAGCCACCGATGTTTGGAGATTATTTGCTTCAATATTTTATGAGAGGAACACAGGGCAATTTCCTCAAAGCAAACGTGAACTAGAGAGAGGAAAATATCCACATTTCCTCACCCATGTATGCTCTCCAAGTTTGTCTAATATCTAAGTGTGAATATGAATTTGGATAAAAGCTGGTGATCAGAGGGACACCTGGGTGGCTCATTGGTTAAGCATCTGACTTTGGCTCAGGTCATTATTTCAACCTTGTAGTTTCGGCCCCACATCAAGCTCTGTGTTGACAGTACAAAACCTGGAGCCTACTTCAGATTCTGTTTCCCTCCCTCTCTGCCCTTACCCTGCTCATGCTCTGTCTCTATCTCTCTCAAAAATAAATAAATACTTTTAAAAATTATAAAAAATATGACATCTTTATAAGAAATTGATTTTCTGTGGTGCTTGGGTAGTCCTTCGGTGAGTGTCTGACTCTTGATTTCAGGTCAGGTCATGATCCCAAGTTGTGGAATGAGCCCTGTGTTTGATTCCACTCTGCTAGTGAGGCCTCCTTAGGATTCTCTTCCCTTCCTCGCCACTCCCCCTCCCATTTCCTTACTCATGAACTCTCTGACTCCAAAAACTAAATAAATAAATAAACAAAGAAAGAAACTGATTTTCATCATTCTCTCCAAACATGGAGTTTTCAATATATCTTTCTTATTTTCTTCCCTAGATTGACATCAGAGCAGAAAAAATACTCACACAGTTTCCAGCATTTTTTTAGGTTTTTCATTTATTTATTTTTGAGAGAGAGAGATCACAAGCAGGGAAGGGGGTGAGAGAGGATGGCGAGAGACAGAGAGAGAGAGGACTTCATGATAAGCGTTGAGCCAGACATAGCTAAATCGAACTGAGTCAAAATCAAGAATCCGATGCTTAACCGACTGAATCATCCAGGTGCCCAATGGCCTCCAACATGTCAGTGGCTCCAGGAAACAGAGCCACCATTAACACCAAAGCCAGCCAAGCCAAGACATTGATGATAATATACACCTCATCAACACGAACGAGGACAAGCTCCTACACATATTCTTAAACGTGTCTCCACTCTTATCTTTGTGACTTCATCCTGGTTCAGTGGCAGTGGGTATAGAGCAGATTCACCCTAAGAGTTGATGAAGTGAACCAGCCCAGTAACACAGGAATGAATCCCACTTGATCTTGGTGGATAATTCTTTTTATGTGCTGTTGAATTCGATTTGCAAGTATCTTGTTGAGGATATTTGCATCTTTATTCATCAGGGATTAATAGCTTGTAGTTCTCTTTTTTGGCTGGATCTCTGTCTGGCTTGGGAATCAAAGTGATGCTGGCCTCATAAAATGAGTCTGGAAGTTTTCCTTCGATTTCTATTTTTTGGAATAGTTGGAGAAGAATGGGTATTAATTCTGTTGTAAATGCCTGATAGAATTCCCCAGGGAAGCCAGCTGGCCCAGGGCACTTATTTTGGGGGAGATTTTTGATAACAGATTCCATTTCCTCACTAGTTATGGGCCTGTTCAGGTTTTCTATCTCTTCCATGTGAATTTTGGTAGTGAGTGTGTGTTTAGGCATTTGTCCATTTCTTCTAAGTTGTCCAATTTGTTGGCATATAATTTTTCATAGTATTCCCTGATAATTGCTTGTATTTCTGAGGGGTTGGTTGTATAAGTCCATTTTCATTCATGATTTTGTCTGTTTCAGTGCTCTCTCGTTTCTTTTTGAGAAGCCTGGCTAGGGGTTTCTCAATTTTGTTTATTTTTTGAAAAAACCAACTCTTGGTTTCATTGACCTATTCAACTGTTTCTTTGCTTTCTATACTGTTTATTTCTGCTCTGGTTTTTGTTATTTCTCTTCTTCTACTGGGTTTGGGGTGCTCTTGTTGCTCTCCCTCTAGTTGCTTTAGTTGCACTGTTAGATTATGGACTTGCGCTTTTTCTAATTTCTTGAAATAGGCCTGGAGTGCAATGTACTTTCCTCTGAGGACTTCTTTGCTGCATCCCATAGAGTTTGGATTGTTATATATTCATTTTCATTTGGTTCCATATATTTTTAAATTTCTTCTCTAATTGCCTGATTGGCCCATTCATTCTTCAGTAGGGTGTTCTTTAACCTCCCTTTTTTGGAGGTTTTCCAGACTTCTTCCAAAAATTGAATTCGAGTTTTATAGCACTGTGATCTGAAAGTGTGCATGGTATGATCCCAGTACTTTTATATTTATTGAGGGCTGTTTATGTTCCAGTATGTGATCAATCTTGGAGAATGTGCCATGTGCACTTGAGAAGAAAGTGAATTCCATAGCCTCTGGATGTAGCGTTCTAAATATATCTGTCAAATCCATCTGGTCCAATGTATCATTGAAGTCTATTGTGTCTTTATTGACTTTCTGTATAGTTGATGTATCCATTGTTGTAAGTGGAGTATTAAAGTCCCCTGCTATTAGCACGTTCTTGTCGATAAGAGTGTTGCTGTTCGTGATTATTTTATGTATTTAGGGGCTTCCATATTTGGTGCATAAACATTTCTAATTGTTGGCTCTTCCTGATGGATAGACCCTGTAATATAATGCTCTTCTTCATCCCTTTACTGTCTTTACTTTAAAGTCCAGTTTGTCTGATATAAGTATAGCTGCTCCAGCTTTTTTTTTTTTTTTTTTACTTCCAGTATCATGATAGATATATCTCCATCCCCTTACTTTCAGTCTGAAGGTATCCTCCAGCTAAAATGAGTTTCCTGTAGACAGCAAATAGATGAATTTTGGGGTTTTTTTTTAATCCATTCTGCTACCCTATGTCTTTTGATTGGGGCATTTAGTCCCTTTACTTTCAGTGTTATTATTGAAAAATATAGGTAGAGTCATCGTGTCCGTTATAGGATTTATGCTTGTGGTTGTGTCTCTGGTTTCTTGCATTCCTTAAACATTTCCCTCAGAGACTCACCCTCAGGATTTCTTGTAGAGCTGGTTTAGTGATGACAAATTCTTTCCTTTTTTTTTTTTTATTTGGAAAGACTTTTATCTTCCTTCTATTCTGGATGACAGGGTTGCTGGATAGAGGATTCACGGGTACATATTTTTTTCTGTTCATCTCATTGAAGATCTCCTGTCATTCCTTTCTGGCCTGCCAAGTTTCAGTAGATAGGTCTGTCAACACTCTGATAGGTTTTTGTATGTTAGGGCCCTTTTCTCCCTAGCTGCTTTCAAAATTCTCTCTTTGTCCTTATATTTTGCCAGTTTCACTGTGATATGTTGTGCAGAAGATCGATTCAAGTTACATTTGAGGGGGGTTCTCTGTGCCTCTTGGATTTCAACGTCTGTTTCCTTCCCCAGATTGCGGAAGTTTTCTGCTATAATTTGTTGAAGGACTCCTTCAGCACCTTTCCCTCTCTCTTCCTCTTCTGGAATTCTTATGATACAGATATTGTTCTGTTTGATTGTATCGCTGAGTTTCGAACTCTCCTTTCATGTTCCTGGATCAGTTTATCTCTCTTTTTCTCAACTTCCTCTTTTTCTATAATTGTGTCTTCTAAATCACTTATTCTCCTTTCTGTCTCTTCAATCCATGCATTGGACACCTCTGTTTTATTTTGCATCTCATTTATAGCAGGTTTTTAATTCATCACAACTATTTGTAAGCTCCATAGTCTTTGTAACAATATTTTCTCTGATGCCTTCCATGCCTTTTTCAAATCCAGTGATTAATTTTATGACTCTTGTTCCAAACTCTTGTTCAGTTATTTAGCTTATATCTATTTTGAGCAGTTCTTTAGCTGTCAGTTCTTCTTGGAATTTTGTTGGAGGAGAGCTCTTTCATATCGTCATTTTGGTTAGCTTTCTATCTCTTCTTAATTTTAACATCTTGTTATGCACTCTGCACTTGTGGGTGCTGCTGTACCAAAGAAGGCTCTTGGACTGTCCAGGGCCTGTCCTTTCAGAAAGTGTTCTTTGAATGGTATCTCTTGGTCTCTTGTAGAGACCTTGGTTTTTTTATTTTCCTACTCATAGTGGTATTTCAGACTCTCCACCATGTGTACTTTGGCTTGTTTCTTGAGGTAGCCCTGGAAAAGAAAACAGACAGACAAACACACAGGGAACAAAGGCACACAAATGCACAGACAAATACAAAAAACAAGCAAACCAAAGGGAAAATGAAAAAGAAAAGAGGAAGGAGGGAAGGTAAATAATAAGAAATAAAAATACATAAAAAAGGAAAAAAGAAGAAAAGAAAAGTAAAAAGTAGAAACCCAATAAACAAAGGACAGTCTAAAGCATGTAACCAGATTTCCCAGCTACAAGTAAATAGCCGGGTGTATGCAATGCTGGCGGAAGAGCATAGAGAAAGAGAGAAATGACAGGACAGGGATGAAGAAAAATTGTAAATGAAATGAACAGGCAGAAGGAATAAGAGGCTTTTTTCAAAGAGCGAAAGAGTGGAATATGGTTAGAGAAGAGGCAAGAGAAATGATGATGATGCTATCCAGAGAAACGATATAGTCTGATTACACCAAAGAGAAAGAGATGAAAAGGTAGCGGTGGAGGTGTAGAATTTACACCTAGAGAATGGATTAAATGTGACTGTTTAAGCAAGCCAGTGACCATTATTAATCAGGGCAGTGGATTCATGTTGGTCTTGCCCCAGATCCAGCAAAAAGAAAAAAAAAAAGAAGAAGAAGAAGGCACCTCTCAAGCAGGATGGGCATGGTTTAGTCCAGTGCATCCCGTGGGAGTCCTGCCTTGGTGGTTTTGGGGTGAAAAGTGGCGGCGCCCCAGTCCCTTCTTGAACCAAGCATTACCACTCACTCTTGGGTGTGATTTCCCTGTGCTGAGGGCATAGCCAAGGTGGGCTGTGCTCTATATCCCAAGCCAGGCCTCGTTTCCAGATCTCAGTCTGCGTGCCCCATGGAAATTGCCCGTAATATAAACTCACAGGCAACCCCTCAGAGCAGTTTCAAGCCTCTCGCCTTCCTACTAGGGATCGAGCCAGAAGTGCCTGCTCCCTTCTCGTCCAGGTCAGCTGGCGATTGAAGAGCAGTTTCACCTGGGGTTACCTGGGACCTGTGCGTCCTGCCAAGGGTCAGCTAGACAGCGGAAAACTGGGTCCCTCTGTGTCCAGAGAGGAGATTTTCTCTTCTCCAGCGACAGGAACAGTGTCTTGAGAAGTTTTGGCTCCTCTTTTTCCCCCTAGACTCACTGTGGCCCCCCGCAGAGGGGAATCCCCCCTCCCTCTGTGTCTCTGGTTCTGGTCCGATTTTATCTTCCCCAGTTCGCACTCACGCTATAAGGTGTTCTTAGCAGACTCTGTCTCCTTTTCCTCCCAAGCTCCTTGATTCTGTAAGGGTTCCTACAGCTTCAGGCCTTGGCCATGTGAGAGATGGGGACAGGTGAAATTTACAGAGATCCCTACTTCTCCACCATTTTTCCTCCCTAAGAGTTGATAAGGTGAAATATGAAGGTACTGCATATTATTTCTGTCAACGAGATGATCCTGCACCTCTCACGGTGATATCCTCTGTTACAAAATCTCCAAAGCCATCAGTGGGAATGTTCAGTATGTGGAAATCCTTGACCCATGAGTACCTGTGCAGTTTTGGTATGCAAACGCACATTAGCCTCCTTTCTCTGATTGCCAGGCTGTACCAGACACACCTGATGAGGGACAGACTGTAAGAGCTTTCCATGACATTGTGCAGCTGAGCCGATGACCTCATTTTGAAGCAGAGATAAGCTCACATGGCCATGTCCCTGTCTTCTGCCACACCCATCATTTCCACCCCGTAAAAATCAAAGGCACTAATGGATCCAGCATAGGTTCTAAATTACAGCAGTAAATGCAATCTTCCCTCTCTCTCTCTCTAAGCACACTCACACCTACCCACACACTCATTTAAACCCTTCCATAAACTGGGGCACCTGGGTTACTCAGTCTGTTGATCATCAACTTCTGCACAGGTCAAGATCTCTCTTGTTGGAGCCCCACCTCCTTCTTGAGCTTTCTACATTCAAGGGCTTACTCCCACCATATCACTGAAACTTTTCAAAGTCACCAGTGACAGTCACATTGCCAAGTTCAATGGCCACATGCCACTCTACATCTCACTAGACCCATCATGAGCATTTAACACATTGACCACACCTTCCTCCTTGATCTACCTTTCACTCTGGACTCCAGAGCAAAACACCATCTTGCTGGTCTTCCATCCCACTGCTCCTTCACAGACTCCGTTGGTGGTACCTCCTCATCTCTCCTGCCTCAGAGTTCAGCCCCTGGGCCTCTGATCTAGGCAACACTCCTGCCAAAGCTTATCATATTCCAAGCTCCAGTGCAATTCTCTCCCTGAACCCTAGACCTGTATATCCAATGGCTACTTGACAGCTGCATGTGAAGATCTAACACACATCCCAAACTTAAAATGTCCAACACCAAATTCCTCATCTTCTTCCCCAAATCCACTCTTCCACAGTCTTCCCTATTGGAACAGATGGCAATTCCACCCTTCTAGAACTCAGAGAAAAACTCTGGAGTCACCCTGAGACCTCTCTCTCTCTCACGCTCCTTCTCAAAACCATAGGCATATTGTTATCTCTGTCATCAAAATACACAGCTCCTCCCTCCTTTACTACCACTGCCAAAGACCCAAGCTGTCATTCTCTCTAGCCTGGGGGATCGCAGTGGTCACCCAACAGTTATCTTTCCAGTCTGGCCTCCCAGAGAGATCCTGTTAAACTATGAACCAAAGTATGCCCTGCTCTATTCAAAACTCTCCCACTTACCACATCACTCAAAGTAAAAGCCAAATCCTTAGAGAAGTCTACAGAGTCCTATATAAGGTGGCCTCCCTGTGATTTCTTGGATCTCATTTCCACTGCTATACCCCTTGTACACTCCACTTTGGCAACATTGGCTTCCTTTTACTTCATCCACGTGCTGATCACATTCCCACTCAGAAATGTGCTGTTTATTCTACTTAGAACCAACTACAACTCTACTGCCTAAAAGTATTTCTATGGTTCCTTTCTTCAC
Organism: Crocuta crocuta; assembly: GCF_008692635.1. Taxonomy (NCBI): domain Eukaryota; kingdom Metazoa; phylum Chordata; class Mammalia; order Carnivora; family Hyaenidae; genus Crocuta; species Crocuta crocuta. The sequence goes on from NW_027531891.1 coordinate 120,306, forward strand.
CACATTGAAATACTGATTAAGTCACACTTTCTCAGTCCAGCCCTCTATGACCCTAGAGTAGAATGATTGCAAATACAGATTCCCCCATTCTTTATCCCTCCCTCTACCCATGCCTTTTGCAATATAACCTTGCAGCTCCTTCTATCAAGAGCAGGGATCGATTTACCCTCTTCTTCAACAGGATCAGCTGCATTGATCATTAGAATGCATCAGATGGGGAATTGTGTCAGTGGTAAGGTTTGGCTCCAAGATGCCTCGTGTGCTTTTACTTTCTCATTTGAGGCCCTGCCACCTGTCACAGAAGCTTAGGATTAGTCTGCCACACAATGAGGGACATGAGGCCCAGTCGCCCAGACAGCCCCAACAGATAGTGAGCTAACCACACCAGTGTGAAAGAGAGGTAAGGAATGTGAGCCTTTCTGTAACAAAAGCACCTAGTTGACCTGTCAGCTAACTTTAAACACACGAGAAAGCCAGCCAAGGCCAATGAAGATCAATCAGGCCTGGTCCGTATTTTAACAGAAAGCTCAGCCAACTATTAAACATGACAGCAATAAAATTGATACCATTCTAAGCCACTACAGTTTGAGGGTGATTTATTAAATGACAATAGCTAAGCAATACATCATCTGGTTTTCAATTTCTACTCACTCTTACCCCAGCAAGATGAATCCCTTTTTTTTTTCTTTATAGCACTTCCAAAACAACATAGTAAGTATTCACTGATACAGGTACTTATTGTCTGTCCCTCACAGCTGGGGTGAAAGCAGATATCTTTGTTCTTGACACAAAGTAAGCACTCTGAAAANTAAGCCACTACAGTTTGAGGGTGATTTTATTAAATACAATAGCTAAGCAATACATCATCTGGTTTTCAATTTCTACTCACTCTTACCCCAGCAAGATGAATCCCTTTTTTTTTTTCTTTATAGCACTTCCAAAACAACATAGTAAGTATTCACTGATACAGGTACTTATTGTCTGTCCCTCACAGCTGGGGTGAAAGCAGATATCTTTGTTCTTGACACAAAGTAAGCACTCTGAAAACATATCTGGAATGAATGATATGGATTCCTTAATATGGATACTTTAACTATATTTCTAATCATCATGAGAAGCTGTTTTGTAGGTAAGAGTGTTCAGAGCACAATGACCAGGTTTGCTGTGGTCTTTCCTGAAGCTAAGTGGCATTAACCCATGTTTCTCAGAAGGAGGTGAAGAAATTATATTAAAATTCGTGGGATTTTTCCTGCTTTTATACTGAAATAGGCATGTTAATTAAATGTTTTCCAAGGTACTCAAATTATAGAACACTTAGAGCCGTAAGTCCTTTCAGTCATTAGATTAGACCTGAATGCCCAAGGGATGACTTTAAAGAAAGAGGCGACAAATAGTGAGAACATGTGCTGAGCAACATTAGCTCATATTTCTAGTTGCTGAGATGAAAGAATTGGAGAGTTTCCTTTGTGAGAAGGTACACCTTGAAAAAATGGAGAGAGAGAAAGGAGGTATGAAAGGAGATAGAGCAGAAATGAACGTCAGGTACATTGGCCAGATGATGAAAAATAGGGTCCACAAAGGATAAAGTGGGAAAGAAATGCTACCTTCCACATATGAGGTTCTGAATCTGAGAGGTCAAAGGTTTAATACTGGGAAGGCCCAGAGTTGGAAGGTGACTGTGGGCGAAGAAAGAAGACCAAGAGAGTAAGGAAATATAAGAGAAATGCTCCAGAGTCAAGGAGGCCAGGGAAGAGAGAATCCATCCATCAAGATGTGAAATTCACCAGACCCTTCACCAAAGGGTAGAGATGAACCTTTCTGGCTAAACTATGCCATCTGTCCCTACAAAACACACCAGGTCCTGTGACACAAAAACTCCTGACAGCCTCTCTAAGACATCTTTATGGCATTTGTGTTCACTAATCTGCCACTAAAAGGGATCCAGGAAAAGCCATTCCCCTTAACTTTCCCCTGGGCCTTAAACAGCCCTGTAAGGAATAAGTCGGGAGAGGTAGCTTCTCAGGCAGACACAGGAAAGTGCACGTTCAGTGTTGAGCAGGGAGGCAGCAGCAGGTGCAGTGAAGCCTCCCTGACCCAGGGCCCTGGGGAGGAGGTTTGTGTACGAGGCTGAAGCACTGTGGGAGGATAACTATTATGCTACAGACAGTAATAAGTCACCACGTCTTCAGCCTGGATGTTGCTGATGGTGAGGGTGAAATCTGTCCCAGACCCACTGCCGCTGAACCGGTCGGGGACTCCAGATGCCCGGTTGGATGCACTGTAGATGAGCAGCTTAGGTCGCTGTCCTGGTTTCTGTTGGTACCAACCTACTTCGTTGCTAACACTCTGACTGGCCCTGCAGTTCATGGTGACCCGCTGGCCCAGAGACCCAGCCAGGGAGGCTGGAGACTGCGTCATCGTGATCTCCCCACAGGCACCTGCAATCAAGAGAACGTAATATGCACTTTAGGGCAGACACCCTGAAATAACGGTGTTTGAAGAGTGTTGTACATTTCAGCCCATAATTGGGGCTATTTTGGAAATAGCCAGTATTTTCATTATATCATAAAAACATTTTTGTAACTCTAAAATGATACTACTCCAAAAGGCATGTGGCAAATTTGAAATTTCTCACCTGAGACCCACAGCAGCAAGGATATGAGGACCTGCCTCTGTGACACCATCTTGCTGTCCCTGCCTGCCCGATGCAGCTAGCTTCCATGGCAAAAGCCCCTTTTATCAAACCTGAGCAGCTTCTCTGGACCTGGGGGGAAGGGAGGAGGGTTCTATGCAAAACAACTGGTGAGTAAAGAAGCAAACGGCATGAGCAGTGGGTTATGAAAGTATCTAATGTAAATTTAGAGAGCCAAAAATATTACCAAAGATACAGCTGAAGGACTAAAAACACAGAAGTCAACTTAAAAACTCTTAGAACAACTTAGAAGTTCTAAAATGACAAACTTTTTTTTTTTTTACAAATAGTTTATTGTCAAGTTGGTTTTCATCTCCACAAGTGCCCTCCTCCATGACCACGTCCCCCCTTCCCCCCCAACCCATCAGTCCTCCATTTGNACAGTGGGCGAAGAAAGAAGACCAAGAGAGTAAGGAAATATAAGAGAAATGCTCCAGAGTCAAGGAGGCCAGGGAAGAGAGAATCCATCCATCAAGATGTGAAATTCACCAGACCCTTCACCAAAGGGTAGAGATGAACCTTTCTGGCTAAACTATGCCATCTGTCCCTACAAAACACACCAGGTCCTGTGACACAAAAACTCCTGACAGCCTCTCTAAGACATCTTTATGGCATTTGTGTTCACTAATCTGCCACTAAAAGGGATCCAGGAAAAGCCATTCCCCTTAACTTTCCCCTGGGCCTTAAACAGCCCTGTAAGGAATAAGTCGGGAGAGGTAGCTTCTCAGGCAGACACAGGAAAGTGCACGTTCAGTGTTGAGCAGGGAGGCAGCAGCAGGTGCAGTGAAGCCTCCCTGACCCAGGGCCCTGGGGAGGAGGGTTGTGTACGAGGCTGAAGCACTGTGGGAGGATAACTATTATGCTACAGACAGTAATAAGTCACCACGTCTTCAGCCTGGATGTTGCTGATGGTGAGGGTGAAATCTGTCCCAGACCCACTGCCGCTGAACCGGTCGGGGACTCCAGATGCCCGGTTGGATGCACTGTAGATGAGCAGCTTAGGTCGCTGTCCTGGTTTCTGTTGGTACCAACCTACTTCGTTGCTAACACTCTGACTGGCCCTGCAGTTCATGGTGACCCGCTGGCCCAGAGACCCAGCCAGGGAGGCTGGAGACTGCGTCATCGTGATCTCCCCACAGGCACCTGCAATCAAGAGAACGTAATATGCACTTTAGGGCAGACACCCTGAAATAACGGTGTTTGAAGAGTGTTGTACATTTCAGCCCATAATTGGGGCTATTTTGGAAATAGCCAGTATTTTCATTATATCATAAAAACATTTTTGTAACTCTAAAATGATACTACTCCAAAAGGCATGTGGCAAATTTGAAATTTCTCACCTGAGACCCACAGCAGCAAGGATATGAGGACCTGCCTCTGTGACACCATCTTGCTGTCCCTGCCTGCCCGATGCAGCTAGCTTCCATGGCAAAAGCCCCTTTTATCAAACCTGAGCAGCTTCTCTGGACCTGGGGGGAAGGGAGGAGGGTTCTATGCAAAACAACTGGTGAGTAAAGAAGCAAACGGCATGAGCAGTGGGTTATGAAAGTATCTAATGTAAATTTAGAGAGCCAAAAATATTACCAAAGATACAGCTGAAGGACTAAAAACACAGAAGTCAACTTAAAAACTCTTAGAACAACTTAGAAGTTCTAAAATGACAAACTTTTTTTTTTTTTACAAATAGTTTATTGTCAAGTTGGTTTTCATCTCCACAAGTGCCCTCCTCCATGACCACGTCCCCCCTTCCCCCCCAACCCATCAGTCCTCCATTTGTTCTCAGCATTCAAGAGTCTCTCATAGTTTGCCTCTCTCCCTCTCCCCCACTATTTCTCCCCTTCTTCTTCCCCATGGTCCTCCTTTAAGTTCTTCCTAATCCTCCTATACGTGCAAACGTATGGTATCTGTTCTTCTCTGCGTGACTTAATTTCGCTCAGCATAACACTTTTGAGTTCCATCCATGTTGCTACACATGACCAGATTTCATTCTTTCTCATTGCCATATAGTATTCCATCGTATGGATAAACCACATCTTCTTGATCCATTCGTCCGTTGATGGACACTTAGGCTCTTTCCATGTTTTGGCTATTGTTGAGAGTGCTGCTATGAACATGGGGGTACATGTGCTCCTCTGAATCAGCACTCCTATATCCCTTGGGTAAATTCCTAGCAGTGCTATTGCTGGGTCATAGGGGAGTTCTAGTGTTAGTTTCCTGAGGAACCTCCACACTGTTTTCCAGAGGGGCTGCACCAGTTTACATTCCCACCAACAGTGTTGGAGGGTGCCCAGAAACACAATTTCTTGAGAATAAAGTCCATTTAATTCCCTTTTGAATAAGGACTTCAGACTAAGAACATAGCCTGCCATCTTCAAGATTGCTGCTAAGTTCTGGAGAGAAGGATGGGGATAAGGTAAGTTAAAACACTACAAATCTTTGATATTGAGATCCATTCACCTTCATCTTGATGAAGTATTAGCTTGGTTGTTGTAAAACATTGACTGTTTTCCCATACTCCAGCAGGTTTTTTTAAGCCAGTTTTTTCAGTGTTTCTGTAGAAGGACAGACCATTGGAGCTACTTGTTGTGCCATTTTTGCTGACATCACCCCACCCCCACCCCCAGATCATTCTTTCTTGAAAATGGAAGTACAAGAACATGACTAGTTGTGGTCACCAGGCACAATCATGGCATTGTACTTGGACCTTGGCATTACTCACACCTAATCCTGGCTAAATGACAAACTGCTACAAGATCTAATGGTGAGCTTCTATTTGAAATTCAAGAATGTTGTTAAATGGGTTGAGTTTCCAGAAATGATAAGCTAGGCTCTTCATATAATTAATCCTGGTAAAATTAAAAAATATGCTGGGAAACAATAAAAAACAATGGAAGAAAGGAAGGAGGGTAGGAAGGAAAGGGTGAAGGGAGGAAGGGTGGAAAGGGGGAAGGAAGGAAGGGAGGAAGAGAGGGTCGGGGGGAGGAACAGAGCAAAGGAGGAAAAGAGGAAGGGAGGGAGGGAAGAACAGAGGAAAGGAGGAATAAAGGTAGGAAGGAAAGAAGGAAGGAAGGAAAGGAGGGACAGAGGGATGGAGGCGGGAAAGGATTGGAAGGCACAAGAATAAAATGGAGAACTTTGGACCCAATGTTTATAAACTCCCTGGCCAAAGATATTGGAATTCTACAGCCAATTTTATCCTGCAGTTCCATAAGAATGTTGCAATCCTATGAGCTCAAATTTGGACCTGTGCAAAGGGTCAGAGAGATAGGAGACAGGCTTAGAACTACTCACATTGGAGGAAAAGTGGGACCCTAATTTGAGCTACAGGAAGTCTGAATCCTGAATTTTACTTATTATATTTTTTCAGTTCAATATTTCCCTTTTGCGTGCAATTAGCCAATTAATTAACTCTAGGTTCTTTCAAGAAAATTTAGTTCTAGGGTGCCAGAGTGGCTCAGTCAGTCGAGCATCTGACTTTGGCTCAGATCATGATTCCCCGGTTCATGAGTTCAAACCCAGGTCTGTCTCCAGCCCCACTCTGAGCTCATTGCTGTCAGCACAGAGCCCACTTTGGATCCTCTGTGCTTCTCTCTCTGCCACTACTATGGTTCCTATTCTTAGTCTCTATCTCTCTCTAAACTAAATAAAGGAAAGAAAATTTCATTCCATCCAAAGGTTTGAGAAGTCAGCTCAAGGTTGCCTGTTCCTAGTTCTACTGTTCATTCTTCAGCAGAGGGAAGGCTGAGGGTGGTGACGTGCAATTTCCTTAAGAAACAGAAAGTGCATCACCATCAGGAGGGCCTAAGATTTTGCGGCTACGAGTCTACCTCAAGTGCAGCTACTGAAACTCTTCTAGTCTTTTCTCTGAGTGCAGCGGATGCATGGTGCTTACTCGGTCAGGTGGCGCATTGCTGTTCTACAGGTGTCCATGTGGCTTCTGTACAGCTTCTGGGCCTGAGAAATTTCCTATGACCCAGCTATACTCTGTATCGAGTAGACCCTAGCTGGGGATCTATACCTCACCCTCACAAAGGGCCAATTCTCCCATCATTCAGCCGCCTAGTTTGCCCTTAGTGATGTTTGATTTTATGTGTCACCTTAACTAGGCTATGGCGCCCAGTAGTGTTGTCAAATGCCAATTTGGATGATGTCCTGAAGGTAGTTTTTGATGTGATTAACATTTAAATTAGTAGACTTTGCATAACACTGGCTACTCTCCTTAATGAGGGAAGGGGCCTCATCCAATAAGCTGATGGTGTTAAGAAGCCAATTGAGGTTTCCATAAAGAGAAGAGACTCTTCCTTAAGATGCAACAATAGAAACTCGGGTTCAGGTTCTGGCCTACAGATTTCCCACTCAAGGCTGCATTATCAACACCAACCGCAATTTCCAGCCTGCCAACCTGCTCTACAGACTCTGGACTCACCACCCTCCACACTCTCAATTCTCAGACTCTCTGTCTCCACGAATATTTCATTGGTTGTACTTCTCTGGAGGATCCTAACTGATAACACTCTTCACATCCCCCAGGTCCCACCTCTTTAGGCTGGAAGAATGCCTGGCACAACACTCGGTTCTGCCTCCCCACTGTCCTTTCCATAGACCATTCTTATCACTTCTCTTAATTTTCTAAGCTCTCATGGGGCAGGACTCAAATGTATATGGGAAATCTAGGCAAGACAGGGTGGGACATGTCTCTTCTCCCCAATTCTCTCCCCTCGGGGGAAAAATTAAGAGAAAATCCAAATGTATTTCTTTTTTTTTTTTAAGTTTATTTAATTTGAGAGAGAGCACAAGGGACTGTGTCCATCCAAAGCTTCCTTTCTTGACAATCCCAAAGCCTCAAACCTTCAATTAATCTAATATTGAGATCTCTAGGTGAAACCTGCAAAATAATTTGTCCACAACAAGGTCTTTGAATCCCATCTCTGAGATACACTCTGAGAACTGGGCCAAAAAAAAAAAAAAAAAAAAAAGAAGAGACCATATCCAAGAAAATACTACTACTGCTGCTGCTACTATTACTAATAATAAACAGCAACAACGACACAGTCTATTGCCATCTGGCGACGCCCGAAGACCTGCTGTGTGTTTGTGGTGCACTGAGGCCTTGCTGGTCTACTGTAATCAGTCGCACAATAATCCTCTAGAGATGAGAGTTCTCAGAGTTCAGGTTGTTCAGGATACCAGTGCTTATAGGGCAGAAGACGGAAAAAACATCTGATCATGAGCTCATAACACCTACTCACTGATGAACTCATTCATTTAAAAAATAAAGTGCCTTTACTGTTATAATATGAATGTAAAGTGTACACCTGGGTGAACACGAGCAGATACATCCTCCCTATCATCACCACAGAGCTAGGCTCAGCTTTGGTAGATACTATGGAACAGTTTTCTGAAATGGGAATATCTTTACCCTACACCAACCATGTATTACATTTCCACTTGCTCTAAATCTTTTCTCCATACTTGCTATTGTTAGACTGTTTATTCTATCCATATTGGTGGATCCTGAGGTAGTATTGTTAAAATTTACATCTCCGTGATGGCTAATGGTTTTAAGTAATATACCATAGGTCTACTACTGAGTTGCTATTTAGATAGTCTTTTCATCGGTGGTGCTTCATCTAGTCAGACACACACATATAGTTGGTCTTTTCTGAGAGTTCTTTATATTCTGAAAATAACCTTCTGTCAGAATGTACATGAGAATAGCTTCTCCCATTTTTGGTTTATATATTTCCTTCCTTAATAATACATTTAAAAAGGAATTATTAACTCTAATGAGGACTAACTTTTTCATTTCTTTCTCCTTTCATTTTGTGGGGGAGGGGTGGGTGGAAGGTGGGTCTGTGGGACAGACCTGAGGTCTATTTTGTTCCTTCTTGTTAGAAAATGACTGTATGCGTGGCTCAGTATGTCTGAAACTTGCTTCCACTGTATTCTGGTACTTGGATTGAGGGGAGGTACCTTTTCCCCACCAACATATAACTCTCAGTGTCTATGGATATAACCGTAAATAACAATAACCTATTTGTTGTGCTTGCCTGAACTGGCATTGGTCCATTTTCCCTGGGGATCCTGACATGAGAGCCTCCATTGGCTTGAGTGCACTGATTTAATGGGAATGATGGAGAGGAGGGACTGCAGCGTGCTGTTTAGATTCCACTTTGCAAATAAGAGCTGTACCGATGCAGGTGCTGTGAGGGCTGCCTGCAGACCACCCTCTTCTGGTCGCCGTCTGAGGAGATTACCTTGCTGAAGAACTAGCTGGCCCTAGGTGACACTTCTCCTTCAGAAAAGACAATACTTACCTGATACAAAGGTACCAAGACCCAGCCCCCTTGCTCCACTCCATATCAACTCTGTGGAGCGACTGCATCTCTAGATCTCCCTGTGGGGTTGGTGGTGGCTTTTCTTGAACCTCCATCACAGCTCAGTTTCTCTATCTGTCCAATCCTGCATCCTGTCTCTCCTTTCCAGAAATGTGCATCTCAAGAACACTCAGTAATAAAAAAATCTGAACTCTCTCTCTCTCTCAAAGTTGGTTTCCCAGGACATCTTGGGATTCCTATGGGGAATGGGTTTCCCATTGTCATCCTATGACAAATGGATCAGGGAGCAACGCAGACCAGAAAGTAGTGATAACCTTCAAAGGTAAAGTGTGTACAGTTTCGAAAAGGGACAGCAGGGGCAGAGAGACGTCAGAAATATGGATCTGTGGCAGTGACTAATGGATCATGGCTTAGTAGGGATTGAATTGATGTGTAGACCCTTGGAGAATTTCGTGCATCTGACTGAAAAACTCTAGGTCGGGTGAGCTGAAGCCTATAATCACAGCTTCTGACTCAGTTACTGGACCTAAGCCAGTTCATGTGCCAGAGAGCACTGCTTGAAGGTGAGGCAACGTCGGCTTGAGAAATTTAGCCACATGTTTGGAGAACATTTGCTTCAATATTTTATGAGAGGAACTCAGGGAATTTTTCTCAAAACAATTGTGAACTAGAGAGAGGAAAATATCCACATTTTCCCAGCCATGTAAGATCTCCAAGTTTGTCTAATATCTAAGTGTTAATATGAATTTGGATAAACGCTGGCTATCAGAGGGACACCTGGGTGGCTCACTGGTTAAACATCTGACTTTGGCTCAAGTCATGGTTTGAACCCTGTGGGTTCGGCCCCACCTCAGGCTCTGTGTTGACTGTACAGAACCTGGAGACTGCTTCAGATTTTGTTTCCCTCCCTCTCTACCCCTACCCTGCTCACGCTCTGTCTCTATCTCTCCCAAAAATAAATACTTTTAAAAATTATTAAAAATATGACATCTTTATAAGAAATTGATTTTCTATGGTGCCTGAGTTGTTCGTCAGTCAGTGCCTGACTCTTGATTTCAGGTCAGGTCATGATTCCAAGTTGTGGAATGAGCCCTGTGTTTTGATTCCATGCTGATAGTGAAGCCTGCTTAGGATTCTCTTCCCTTCCTCCTTACTCCTCCACCCTTTGCCCTACTCATGAACTCTCTCACTCCAAAAAGAGTTAATGAACAAACAAAGAAACGGATTTTTGTTATTCTCTAAGCACATGGAGCTTTCAATATATCTTTCTTATTTTCTTCCCTAGATCGACATCAGAGCAGAAAAAATACTCACACAATTTCTAACTTTTTTTTGTTTTTCTTTTATGTATTTTTGAGAGAGAGAGAGAGATCACAAGCAGGGAAGGGGCAGAGAGAGGAGGGAGAGAGACAGAGAGAGAGCAGACTTCATGCTAAGCGTTGAGCCAGACACGGCTAAATCGAACTGAGCCAAAATCATGACTCAGATGCTTAACCGACTGAATCACCCAGGTGCCCCATGGTCTCCAACATATCAGTGGCAACAGAAACAGAGCCACCATCAATGGCAAAGCCAGCCAAGCCAAGACAATGATGGTGATATACACCGGCATCAACACGAATCAGGACAAGCTCCTACACGTATTCTTAAATGTGTCTCCACTCTTATCTCTGGGATTTCATCCTGGTTCGGTGGCAGTGGGTATAGAGCAGATTCACCCTAAGAGTTGATGAAGTGAACCAGCCCCGTAACAAAGGAATGAATCTCACTTGAATTTGGTGGATAATTCTTTTTATGTGCTGTTGAATTCGATTTGCAAGTATCTTGTTGAGGATATTTGCATCTGTATTCATCAAGGATATTGGCCTGTAGTTCTCTTTTTTTTTCTGGGTCTCTGTCTGTCTTGGGAATCAAAGTGATGCTGGCCTCATAAAATGAGTCCAGAAGTTTTCCTTCTATTTCTATTTTTTGGAATAGTTTGAAAAGAATGAGTATTAATTCTGTTTTAAATGTCTCGTAGAATTCCCCGGGGAAGCCACTGGCCCAGGGCTCTTATTTGTTGGGTGATTTTTTGATAATTGATTTGATTTCCTAACTAGTTATGTGTCTGTTCAGGTTTTCTATCTCTTCCTGTGTAAATTTTGGTAGTGAGTGTGTGCTTAGGAATTTATCCATTTCTTCCAAGTTGTCCAATTGTTGGCATATAATTTTTCATACTATTCCCTGATAATTGCTTGCATTTCTAAAGGGTTGGTTGTAATGAGTCCATTTTCTTTCATGATTTTGTCTACTTGAGTGCTCTCTTTTCTTTTTGAGAAGCCTGGCTAGAGGTTTGTCAATTTTGTTTATTTTCTCATAAAACCAATTCTTGGTTTCATTGATGTGTTCAACTGTTTCTTCGGTTTCTTTATTTCTGCACTGGTTTTTATTATTTGTTTTCTTCTACTGGGTTTGGGGTGCTCTTGTTGCTCTCCGTCTAGTTGCTTTAGGTGCACTGTTAGATTTTGTACTTGTGCTTTTTCTATTTTCTTGAAATAGGCCTGGAGTACAATGTACTTTCCTCTTAGGACTGCCTTTGCGGCATCATTTTCATTTGTTCCATATATTTTCTAATTTCTTCTCTAATTGCTGATTGGCCCATTCATTCTTTAGTAGGGTGTTCTTTAACCTCCATGTTTTGGAGGTTTTCCAGACTTCTTCCTATGATTGATATCAAGTTTCATAGCATTGTGATCTGAAAGTGTTCATGGTATGATCTCAATTCTTTTATATTTATTGAGAGCTGCTTTATGTCCCAGTATGTGATCTATCTTGGAGAGTGTGTCATGTGCACTTGAGAAGAAAGTGAATTCCATAGCCTCTGGATGTAGCGTTCTAAATATATCTGTCAAATCCATCTGGTCCAATGTGTCATTTAAGTCCATTGTTTCTTTCTTGACTTTCTGTCTGGTTGTCTATCATTGCTGTAAGGGGAGTATTAAAGTCCCCTTCTATTAGCACTTTCTTATCGATAAGAGTGTTGCTGTTCGTGATTATTTTATGTATTTAGGGTCTTCCATAATTGGTGCGTAGACATTTCTAATTGTTGGCTCTTCCTGATGGATAGACTCTGTAATATAATGCTCTTCTTCCTCCCTTGTTACTGTCTTTACTTTAAAGTCCAGTTTGTCTGATATAAATATACCTACTCCAGCTTTTTTTTTTTACTTCCAGTATCATGATAGATATTTCTCCATCCCCTTACTTTCAATCTGAAGGTGTCTTCCAGTCTAAAGTGAGTTACTTGTAGACAGAAAATAGATGGATTTTGCTTTATTTTTATCCATTCTGCTACCCTATGTCTTTTCATTGGGGCATTTAGTCCATTTACATTCAGTGTTATTATTGAAAAATATGAGTGTATACTCATCGTGTCCTTTGTGGGATTTATACTTGTGGTGGTGTCTCTGGTATCTTGCATTACTTAAACATATCCCTCAAAGACTCCCCCTCAGCGTTTCTTGTAGGAATGGTTTAGTGCTGATAAATTCTTTCAATTTTTGTTTATTTGGAAAGACTTTTCTCTCTCCTTCTATTCTGGATGATAAGCTAGCTGATTTGAGGATTCCAGGCTGCATATTTTTTCTGTTCATCACATTCAAGATTTCCTGCCATTCTTTTCTGGCCATCCAAGTCTCAGTAGATAGGTCTATCACCACTCTGATAGGTTTCCCTTTGTATGATATGGCCCTTTCTCCCTAGATGCTTTCAAAATTCTCTCTTTGTCATTATATTTTGCCAGTTTAACTATGATATGTCATGCAGAAGATAGATTCAAGTTAAATCTGAGGGGAGTTCTCTCTGCCTCTTGGATTTCAAAGTCTGTTTCTTTCCCCATTGGGGAAGTTCTCTGCTATAATTTGTTCAAGGACTCCTTCAGCACCTTTCCCTCTCTCTTCCTCTTCTGGGATTCCTATGATACAGATATTATTCTGGTTGATTGTATCACTGAGTCTCGAATTCTCCTTTCATGTTCCTGGATCAGTTTATATCTCTTTTTCTCAGCTTCCTCTTTTTCTATAATTGTGTCCTCTAAATCACTTATTCTCCTTTCTGCCTCTTCAATCCGTGCACTGGACACCTCCAGATTACTTTGCATCTCATTTATATCATTTTTTAATTCATCACAACTATTTTTAAGCTCCATAGTCTTTGTACCAATAGTTTCTCTGATGTCTTCCATGCCTTTTTCAAGCCCAGCGATTAATTTTAGGAATCTTTTTCTAAATTCTTGTTCAGTTGTTTTGATTATATTTGTTTTGAGCAGTTCTCTAGCTGTCAACTCTTCTTGGAATTTCTTTGGAGGAGAGCTCTTTCATTTCATCATTTTGGTTTGCTTTCTACCTCTAGTTAGAAAGCAGGTACCTTTGGTTTAACACACAGTGAGCACTCAGAAAACCTATCTGGAATGAATGATATGGATTTCTTAATATTGATACTTTAACTATATTTCTAATCGTTATGAGAAACTGTTTTGTAGGTAAGAGTGGTCAGAGCACACTGACCAGGTTGCTGTTGTCTTTCCTGAAACTAAATGGCATTAACCCATGTTTCTCTGAAGGAGGTGAAGAAATTATATTAAAATTTTTGGGATTTTTACAGTTTTTATACTGAAATGGGCATGTTAATTAAATGTTTTCCAAGGTACCAAGTTATAGAACACTTAGAGCTGTGAGTCCCTTCAGTCATAAGATTAGACCTGAATGCCCAAGGGATGACTTTAAAGAAAGAGGTGACAAATGATGAGAACACGTGCTGAGCAACACTAGCCCATATTTCTACACTAATGACATGAAAGAATTAGAGAGTTGCCTTTGTGAGAAGGTACACCAGAAAAAAATGGAGAAAGAGAAAGGAGGTATTTTCATACCTCCTCGAGTAGAAATGAATGTCAGGGACATTGGCCAGAAAAGCTAGAAAATAGGGTCCACAAAATATAAAGTGAGAAAGAAATGCTACCTTCCACATAGGAGGTTCTGAATCAGAGAGGTCAAAGGTTTAATACTGGGAAGGTCCACAGTTGGAAGGTGACTGTGGGTGAAGAAAGGAGACCAAGAGAATAAGGAAATACAAGAGAAATGTTCCAGAGTCAAGGAGGCACAGGGAAGAGAGAATTCATCCATCAGGGTGTCAAATTCGCCAAAGGATAGAGATGAACCTTACTGGTTCAACTATGCCATCTGTCCGTGCAAAACACATCAGGTCCTGTGACACAAAAACTCCTGACAGCCTCTCTAAGACATCTTTATGGCATTTGTGTTCACTAATCTGCCACTAAAAGGGATCCAGAAAAAGCCACTCCCCTTAATTTACTCCTGGGCCTTAAACAGCTCTTTAAGGAATAAGGCGAGAGAGGTGGCTTCTCAGGCAGACACAGGAACGTGCGCGTTCAGGGCTGAGCAGGGAGGCAGCAGCAGGTGCAGTGAAGCCTCCCTGACCCTGGGCCCTGGGGAGGAGGTTTGTGTACGAGGCTGAAGCACTGTGGGAAGATTGCTATAATCCTGCAGACAGTAATAAGTCGCCACGTCTTCAGCCTGGAGGTTGCTGATGGTGAGGGTGAAATCTGTCCCAGACCCACTGCCGCTGAATCGGTCGGGGACTCCAGATGCCCGGTTGGATGCACTGTAGATGAGCAGCTTAGGACGCTGTCCTGGTTTCTGTTGGTACCAGTTGACGTAGTTGCTAACACTCTGACTGGCCCTGCAGTTCATGGTGACCTGCTGGCCCAGAGACCCAGCCAGGGAGGCTGGAGACTGCGTCATCGTGATCTCCCCGCAGGCACCTGCAATCACGAGGAGGTCATGAAGATACATATGCACTTTAGCGCCGACACCCTGAACTATGGCGTTGGAAAAGTGTTGTACATTTCAGCGCATAATTGGGGCTATTTTGGCAATAGCCAGCGTTCTCATTATACCTTAAAAAATGTTTTTAACTGTAAAATGATACTACTCCAAAAGGCATGTGGAAAATATGAAATTTCTCACCTGAGACCCACAGCAACAAGGATATGATGACCTGCCTCTGTGACACCATCTTGCTGTCCCTGCCTGCCTGATGCAGCTTAGCTTACATGGCAAAAGCCCCTTTTATCAAACATGAGCAGCTGCTCAGGGCCTGGGGGGTGGAGTTGGGGTGAAGTTTATGCAAAGCACCTGGTGAGTAAAGAAGCAAACTGCATGAGCAGTGGGTTATGAAAGTATCTAAAGTATATTTAGAGACCCAAAAATGTCACCAAAAATATAGCTGTAGGACTAGAAATACAGTAGTCGACTTAGAAACTCTTAGAACAACTTAGAAGTTCAAAATGACAAACTGCTACAAGATCTAATGGTGACCTTCTATTTGAAATTCAAGAATGTTGTTAAATGGGTCGAGTTTCCAGTAATGATGAGCTAGGCTCTTCATATAAATAATCATGGTGAAAGTATAAAATATGCTGGGAAACTAGAAACAAACAATGGAATGAAGGAAGGAAGGAAGGAAGGAAGGAAGGAAAGAAGCCAGGGAGGGAGGGAGAAAGGGAAGGAAGAAAGAGGAAGGGAGGAAAGGAGGGAGGGATGGAGGAAAGAAAAAAGGAAGGAAGGGAGGAAGAAGGGGGGAATGAGGGGGGAAAGGAATGGAAGGCACAAGAAGAAAATGGAGAACTTTGGACCCAATGTATTATAAAATCTCTGGCCAAAGATATTGGGACTCTAAAGCCATTTTTTCCTATAGCTCTATAAGGATTCTGCAATCCCTTGAGCTCGGATTTGGGGCTGTGTTGAGGGCCAGAGAGATGGGACACAGGCTCAGAACTTACTCACTCCGGGAGAAAAGTGGGACCCTAATTTGAGCTAAGGAAAGTCCTAATCCTGAATTTTAGTTATTCTATGTTTTCAGTTCAATATGTCCATTTTGTGTGAAATTAACCCATTAATTAACTCTACGCTCTTTCTTTTTTCTTTCTTTCTTTTTTTTTTNTCTTTGGAGAAGTAACTCTAGGCTCTTTCAAGAAAATTTAGCTTCAGGGTGCCAGGGTGGATCAGTCAGTTGAGCATCTGATATTGGCTAATATCATGATCTCACAGTTCATGGGTTCAAGTTCCAGATCTGTCTCCAGCCCCACACTGGGCTCACTGCTATCAGCACAGAGCCTGCTTTGGATCCTCTGTCCTCCTCTCTCTGCCCCTACCAAGTTACCATTCTTGGTCTCTATCTCTCTCTAAACTAAATAAAGAAAAGAAAATTTCATACCATCCAATGGTTTGAGAAGTCAGCTCAAGGTTGCCAGTTCCTAGTCCTGCTGTTCATTCTCCAGCAGAGGGAATGGTGGGGGGGTGGAGAGCAGGGGGGTGCAATTCCCTTAAGAAACTGAGTGTGCATCACTATAAGTAGGGCCTAGGATTTTGTGGCTATAGGTCTACCTCAAGTACAGCTACTGAAACTCTTCCAGTCTTTTCCCTGAGTGGGATGGATGCATGGTGCTTACTTGGTCAGGTGGCACATTGGCTGTTGTACGGGTGTCCATGTGGCTTCTGCACTGATTCTTGACCTGAGAAATTTCCCAACACTCAGCTATAGTGTGTATCGAGTAGAACCTAGCTAGGGATCCATACCCCACCCCCACAAAGGTCAATTCTCCCATCACTCACCACACAAGTTTGCCACTAGTGAAAGTTAATTTTACCTGTCACTTTACCTGTCGTTTCATCTAGGCTATGGCCTCCAGTGGTGTGGTCAAATGCCAGTTAAGATGTTGTCCTGAAGGTAGTTTTGGTGTAATTAACATTTAAATCAGTAACCCTTGCATAACACAGATTACTCTCCATTATGAGGGTGAGGGCCTCATCCAATCAGTTGAAGTCTTTCAGAAGCAAGACTGAAGTTTCCCAAAGGAGAAGCGATGTTCCTTAAGAAGCCACATAGAGGGGTAGGGGCAAGATGGTGGAGAAGTAGGGAGCTCCGTACCTGCACTCGCGCCCAGGCATCACACGGAAAAGATCTGAAGCCATAAGAAACTGTACCACACCCAAGAGATGGGAGAGAAAGGACACAGATTCCACTGAGAAAGACTTCTAACGTGAGTGCGAACTGGGGAGGTAAAAATTGGGCCTGAATTGGAGACTGGAGACATGGGCCACCCCCTCTGTGGGGAGTGAGAGTGGAAAAAGAGAGTCCGAAACAGAAAAACCTCCGCTCGGGGTGTGGAAAATATTTGCGCACAAAATACCTGCGCATCAGGCCCCTCCACGCTCCAAGTCGCCCAGGAGGGGCTGCGCTCGCGATTTGCTTCTTTGTGCTGGCTCCTGGCTGGCTGGGAGAGGCTGCGCGCCTGCAGCCATTACCCTCGAGGCGGTCTTGGGCCCATGGAGGAGGTGCGCAGGCACCGGAGTCCGTGCTCCTAGCTGGCTGGAACTCTAGAGGGAAGGCAAAGCGCTAAAAANTTTTCTCCTTTTTGACCCTTTTATGTATTTTCTACTCCCTATTAATCGCCCTCCCTCCTCCGTCTTTTCTCTTAACTTTTCCGTTTTCCCTCTCGCTTTGCATGTTAGTTGAATTAGCCTGTGCGTTTGAGTGCCCCTGCTCCCTGTGTGTTTGTCTGTCTGTTTTCTTTTCCAGGGCTACCTCAAGAAACAAGC
>NW_027531891.1:138088-156602 GCF_008692635.1 Crocuta crocuta
AAGAAAGAAAGAAAGAAAGAAAGAAAGAAAGAAAGAAAGAAAGAAAGAAAGAAAGAAAGAAAGAAAGAAAGAAAAAAGATGCCACATAGAAATTCAGCCTCAGTTTCCAGCCCACAGATTTCCACTCAGGCTGCAATATCAACACCAACCTCAATTTCCAGCCTGCCAGCCTGCTCTACAGACTCTGGACGCACCATCCCCCAACATTTCTCACAATCTCTGTCTCCACGGATATTTCATTGGCTGTGCTTTGCTGGAGGATCCTGACTCATAACACTTTTCACATCCCACAGGTCCCACCTCTTCAGCCTAAAAGAATACCCGGCACAGCACTCGGTTCTGCCTCCCCACTGTCCTTTCCATAGACCATTCTTACCACTTCTCTTACTTTTCAAAGCTCTCATGGGGCAGGACTCAACTGCTGGGCTGCATATATGGGACATCTAGCAAGACAGGGTGGGACATGTCTGTTCTCACCAATTCTCTCCCTTCAGAGGAAAAGAATTAAGAGAAAATTCAATTGCGTTTCATTTTTTTTTTTGTTTCTTCATTTATTTTTAGAGCAAACATAAGGGACTGTGTCTTACCAAAGCTTCCTTCTTGACAACCCCAAAGCTTCAGACCTTCAATTAATCTAATATTGAGATCTCCAGGTGAAACCTGCAAAGGAATTTGTCCACAGCATGGTCTTTGAATCCCATCTCTGAGATACACTCTGAGAACTGGGCCAAAAAAAAAAAGAGGAGCCCATATTGAAGAAAATACTACCTCTCCCGCTGCTACTACTGCTAATAATAATAAACAGCAAAAACGACACAGTCTACCTCCATGTGCTGAACGCATGAAGACCTGCTGTGTGTTCAGTGGTGCACTGAGGACTTACTCGTCTACAGTAATGAGTCGCACAATAATCCTCTAGAGATGAGAGGTTCTCAGAGTTCAAGTTTTTCAAGGGACCAGTGCTTGTAGGGAAGAAGATGAGAAAAACAACTGATCCTGAGCCCATAATGCCTACTCATTGTTGAACTCTCTCATTTAAAAAATAAAGTGCCTTAACTGTTATAATGTGAATTTAAAGTGTACACCTGGGTGAACACGAGCAGATACATCCCCCCTCTCACCACCACTCAGATCCAGACAGACACACCCTCCCCAACATCACACTTTTCCCTCATGCACCTTCCAATCAATGCCATGCCCCATCCCTACCACCAGAGGGCTCCATCACCTTTCTAATTTCCTCACCATGTAGTGCAGACTTTCTCTGTTCTTGTACTTCATGTAAATGGAATCATGAAGTATCTACTTTCTGGTGTCTTGCGTCGTTGCCTCAACATGTTATTTGACCTTCCTCTATGTTGTTATTGTGGTAGTAACTTGTTCCTTTTCACTGCAGAATAGTTGTTGTTACAAAAAATGTCACAGTATTTTCATTTTTCAAAATAAATGGGTTCATATTTGAACATGTTATCATTGCAGTTCTTAAGAACATGGTTTCAAAGTCTTTGGTGGAGTTATGCACTCACTTTCCATCGGTGTGTTCCGAGGTATTAAAGCGCTGAGTCACAGAGCTAGCCTCAGCTTTGGTAGATACAATGGAACAGTTTTCTGAAATGGGGAATATCTTTACCCTCCACCTACCATGGATAACATATCCATTTGCTGTAAATCCTTTCTCCATATTTGCTATTGTCAGACTGTTTATTATATACACACTAGTAGATACTTAAATAGTATTGTTAAAGTTTACATCTCCGTGATGACTAATGATTAAGTAATTTACCGTAGGTATTACTATTGAGATACTATTTAGACAGTTTGTTTCTTGGGCGGTGCTTGGTCTAGTCAGACACACACACAGTTGGTCTTTTTCTTTCTTTCTTTCTTTCTTTCTTTCTTTCTTTCTTTCTTTCTTTCTTTCTTTCTTTCTTTCTTTCTTTCTTTCTTTCTTTCTTTCTTTCAGCAATCCTTATATTCTGAGACCCCAACGGCAGGTGTGAGGGTCGGACAGGAGGTGCTTCCAGGAAACTGAGATCCGGAGAAGCCGGGGTCAGAGCGGGGCCATCTTGTGTGCTCCTTATAAACTGAAAGTGGATATTTTGTCAGAAATGTGCAAGAAAATATCCTCTCCCATTTTATGGTTTATCTATTTACTTCCTTAATGATACAATTGCAAAGGAATTATTAACTCTAATGGGGTCTAATTTTTTCATTTCTTTCTCTTCTCATTTTGCGGGGGCTGGAGGAGAGGTGGGTCTGTGCAACAGATTTGATGTTTCTTCTTGTTAGGAAATGACTTTATGTGTGGCTCAGTATGTCTGAAACTTGCTTTTGCTGTTTTCTGGTACTCAGACTGGAGGGAAGTAGTTTATTCCCACCAACATATAACTCTCATTGTCTATGGATATAACCACAAGTAACAATAACTTCCTAGTTGTGCGTGCCTGAACTGGCATGGGTCCATTTGCCCAGGGGATACTGGCATGAGAGCCTCCATTGGCTTGAGTTCACTGAGGTAATGGGAATGATGGAGAGGAGGGCCTGCGGTGTGCTGCTTAGATTCCCCTTCGCAAATAAAGGTTGGACCCCTGCAGGTGCTGAGGTCTGCCTGCTGTCCACCCTCTGCTGGTCACCCTCTGAGGATATTATCTTGCGGAAGAACGACCTGCCTCATGGTTTCAGTTGTTTTCCAGAAAAGACAATACTTACTGGATGCAAGGGCACAAAGCCCAGCTCTCTTGCTCCACTCCAAGTCAACTCTGTAGAGTGATTACATGTCTAGACCTCCCTGTGTGGTAGGCAGTGGCTTCTCTTGAACCCCCATAACAGCTCAGTTTCTCTATCTGTCCAATCCTGCTTCCTGTCTCTCCTGTCCAGTGATGTGCATCTCAAGAACACTCAGTAATAAATAAGTCTGAAATCTCTCTGTCTCAGAGTTGGTTTCCCAGGGAATCTTGGGATTCCTATGGAGAATAAGTTTCCCACTGTCACCCTGTGACAAACAGGATCACGGAGCAGCACAGGCCAGAAAGTAGTGATCACCTTTCACAGGTAGAGTGTGTACAGTTTCCAAAACTGTGCAGAGCGATGTGAGAAATTGGGATCTGTAGCAGTGACTAATCGATCATGGTTTATTAGGGATTAAATCCATGTGTAGACTGTTACGCCAAGAGACACAGAGACCACCCGAGAGCACTGAAGCTGAATTAAGAGCATCTTTATTACAGGCCGCGACTGAACAGAGTTAACACAGAACTCTAAATGTGAGGCCCCAAATCCAAAGACTTACGGCTTTTTATAATGAGCAACCAGGCAAGTGGGCAGTACAGAAGAAGAATTGAGCAGTTCTTGTAAAAAGGCTACAAAGTGATAAAGAGACTAGCCCTTATCCTGCTGTGTAGGTAAACATTCATTACTTTGAAGGCAAGGTTGAGGGTTTGGGGGAGTTTCAAGGGAATAGCCATTATCTCAAGGACAAAATATGTGAACTGTGTCATGAATAACCATTAATAGGGCACATTAACCCTTGTCTTCTTATTGGTGGTTTTCCTTGCACGTGAGGACAGTTATGTAGCCCTCCGAGTGCAGGCCTAGAAGGTAAACTCTGGGTCAAGATGGAAGGACTGAAGCTAAATTCCTGTGCAACAAAAACCCATGGAGAATTTCATGCATATGACTGGAAAACTCTAGGTCAGTGAGCTGAGGCCTACATCACAGCTTCTGACTCAGTGCATGGACCTAAGCCAGTTCACGTGCCAGAGAGCAATGCTTGAATGTGAGACCAAGTACTATGGCTCACAGCCTGTTTGGGATTCTCTCTCTCCCTCTTTGTCCTTTCTCTGCTCACTCTCTCTCATAAATAAATTAATTAATTAAAAGAAACTAATTTAAAATAATAATAATAATCTGCTCGAAAATTAATGCTCTAAATTAGTAAGAATACAAACTGGCACAACCAATGTGGAAAACAGTATGGAGGTTCCTCAAAAGAATTGAAAATCAAAATACTATATGACTCAATAATTCTCCCGCTGGGTATTGATCCAAAGAAACAAAAATTAATTTTAAAAGCTATATACACCCTTATGTTTATTGCAGCATTATTTACAATAGTCAAGATATGCAAACAAACTAAATGTCCTTTGACAGAGGAATGGACAAGGACGATGTGGTAGATATAGATAGATAGATAGATAGATAGATAGATAGATAGATTAATAGATATAGATATAGACATAGACATGGATATATAAATATAGATATAGTGCAGTCACAAAAAGAGATGAGATCATGCCATTTGTAACAACATGGTTGGATCTAGAGGGTGTTATCCTAAGTGAAATAAGTCCGACTGAGAGAGACAAATATCATATGATTTCTCTTGTAAGTGGAATCTAAAAACAAATGAATAAACAAAGAAAAGGAAAAGAAAAAAAAGCAGAATCAGACCTACCATTACAGGGAACAAACTGGTGGTTGCCAGAGGGGTGTGGGGAATGGGGGATGGGCAAAGAGGGTGAAAAGAAGTAGGAGGTACAAGCTTCCAGCTATGGAATGAGTAAATCATGGGAATTACAAGCAGAGCAGAAAGAATATAGTCAATAATATTGCAATATCTAGACTGGTGACAGATTGTAGCTACACTTATGGGGAGCAGAGAATAAAGAATGAACTTGTTCAACCACTGTGTTGTACACTTGAAATGAACATAACATTTGTGTCAACTATACTGAACTTTTTTAGGGATTCCTGGGTGGCTCAGTTGGTTAAGCTTCCAAGTCTTGAATTTCTCATGATCCAGAGATCATGACATTGAGCCCTGAGTCAGGCCACACGCTATCAGTGCAGAGACTACTTGGGATTCTCTGTCTTTGCCCCCTTCTCCCTAAATGAATAAATAACCAACCAACCAAACAAACAAACAAACGAAATTTAAAAAAAAAAATTTTAAACACAAAACCAAAAGGATTAATGCTCTGTTTTGAGGAACTGCATCACACCTGCATTTTTTCCTTCATTGCACAGCCTGTTACCAACCTGGAGCCCAGTGAGAGCCTACTAATCCCCAGATCTTGTTTCTTCCCTTTCCTCCAAAGGCCAAGCATCTTCGACAGTCAGCCAAGCTCAGACCCCCTTGAGGGCCACTGTGAGGTCTCTGAGACACAGGAAGCAGAGGCCATACCCTCCCAGTGTCTGAGGGAGAGCGGCTGGGCCCTCAGCTGCTGGAGGAGTTTTTCTTCATGCCTGTAACACTGGAGGTGGGTAACTGCCCCACTACTGACAGTAACAGTTGGAGCATCTTTGGCCTCCAGACTGCCAATCACAGAGAATAAGAGTTCTCAGATCCACTGCCGCTGAAGCGAGCCTGACGCCAGCATTCAGATTTGCTGTGCCATGAAGAAGGAGCATAAGAGAATCTCCGAGCTTCTGTTGGTACCAATTTAAGCGTTCAGTGCCTATATCAGTGCTCATCTCACAGATGATCGTGAACGTGTCCCTTTGGGAAACAGCCATGGAGGCTGGAGACTGGGTCAAGGTGATTTCCCACTGGAAACTAAGACCACATAGGAGAGGGCAAAGAGACACAAGTGAGCAGAAACAGAGGTAGAGGATATCTTCCCACCATTCAACACGCAGATTTCCTGTGAGACTCAACCATTTCAGAAAAAAACAGCTTGTTCTAGACTCCGAAAAGAGGTACGGAGTTTTGAGCTTCCCTTCTTTCTTATCCATGACACTGACCAGCAAACGCTGACAATTTGAGCTGGAAAGTCCATTATACTGGCTGAGCCCCATCACAAGCTAAACACCTCTTCTCATATGAACATCCCTTAAAAACAGCTCTGAGGGGTTTGTGGTTTCAGAAAGAGATGCAAATCAGCAGGGTGTGGGTGAGGGGGTCCTGGCTCATAAACCCTTGTGGTCTTCCTACTTGTATANGAATGGAGTCTGGTCAACCCCTTGGTTCCAGCCTGGGAGACCCGGAGACCCTGACTCCTGGAAATGGTGTGACAGGAAACATGCTGTTTTTGCCACTAAGTGTGTGCTAATTTGTTGTGGAGCAAGAGAAAACAAATACAACATTAAAGTTTCCTATGTGGTGGGGCGCCTGGGTGGCTTAGTCGGTTAAGCGTCCGACTTTACAACATTAAAGTTTCCTATGTGGTGAGATAGTGTAACAAAGTTAGAAATGAATGGGAATCTGGGCAGACAGAACTGTTACAGGGGGCTATTTGTCCTCTGGGGGACAGAGCTTCCCCTGCCCCCTTGGGAGGTTGCAGAAACCCAAGGGAGAC
Source organism: Crocuta crocuta (assembly GCF_008692635.1). NCBI lineage: Eukaryota > Metazoa > Chordata > Mammalia > Carnivora > Hyaenidae > Crocuta > Crocuta crocuta. The sequence goes on from NW_027531891.1 coordinate 144,385, forward strand.
CAAGGAAGGGGTGGAAGGGATGTGATAACTGGCCCTTCCATCTCTGTTAGCATGCACACTCAGGCTTCCAGAGTCCACTTACCTGTAATGTTACAGAAAATAGAAAAAGAGAGGAGGGGCGACTGGTTGGTTCAGTTGGTTAAGCATCTGACTCTTGATTTAGGCTCAGGTTATGGTCTCATGGTTTGTGAGAACAAGCCAGGTGTCAGGCTCCACACTGGACATGGAGACTGCTTGAGATTCTCTCTCTCTCCCTCTGTCTTTCCCTTTCTCTCTTAAAAAAAAGGAAAAAAGGAAGAAAGGAAGGAAGGAAGGAGGGAGAGGGGAGGGATGGAGGGAGGAAAGGTGGAAAGGAGGGAGGGAGGGAGGAAGGAAGGAAGGAAGGAAGGAAGGAAGGAAGGAAGGAAGGAAGGAAGGAAGGAAAGAGAGAGAGAGAAGAGGGAGGGAGTAACTAAGGAACAATTGAATAGAAGGAACAAAGGAAGGAAAAAGAAAGAAAAAGGAAACAAGAGAAAACCTTGACTAGGTACATGATGAATATCAGAAAAAGAACACGAATATTGGACAAGGAGGAAAGGATAATATACTTAGATCAGAGAATCAAGCTTTGAGAAAGGCACACAGATGAAGAAATCTGAATCAAAGGAGCAGAGAGAATGATCACACAGTTCTCAGGTTACTAAGCAAGCATAGAGGGATTTTTATGTAAGCTCTGCCTTAATATAATAATTAAATTATGAAACAAGTTATGTGGAAAACGCACACAGACACATGTCAGTTTGACACTTTACTGTCTCACATCCTGACCCCTTTAGGCAAACCACTCAGAGACCCTGTGTCATAGAGAGGAACATGTGAGGGAGGAGTTGAGCCTCACTGGGCAGCCACCTGGGGAGGGTTTTGTTTAGACCCAGAGTACTGCGGGACGGGCCTCCTTACTCTTTTGGCAGTAACAGTTGGCACCATCGCCTGCGTCCACGGGATCAATGTTGAAGGTGAACTCAGTCCCAGATCCACTGCCACTGAAACTGGCTGGGACCCCAGACTCTCACTGGGATGCTTCATAGATTAGAACCTTATCCTGATTTCTGTTGATACCAGATGACATCATTGCTAATGCTCCAAGTATCACTGACTTTCTGTCTGGCCCTGCAGGAATGGTGGCCCTCTGCCCTGGAGACACGGTCAGAAGGCTGGACACTGGGTCAGCACAATGCCTTCGGTGGTGCCTTGAATGATAGACACAACAAACTTAACAGATGCACTGAGATCATCCCAGTGTAGGCCCACATCTTTGGTGACCCCTGTAGTCAAAGTCATGAATGACACTATGAGTAACNCCAGACTCTCACTGGGATGCTTCATAGATTAGAACCTTATCCTGATTTCTGTTAATATCAGATGACATCATTGGTAATGCTCCAAGTATCACTGACTTTCTGTCTGGCCCTGCAGGAATGGTGGCCCTCTGCCCTGGAGACACGGTCAGAAGGCTGGACACTGGGTCAGCACAATGCCTTCGGTGGTGCCTTGAATGATAGACACAACAAACTTAACAGATGCACTGAGATCATCCCAGTGTAGGCCCACATCTTTGGTGACCCCTGTAGTCAAAGTCATGAATGACACTATGAGTAACCAGAAAACAAGAGATAACTGGGCAACTGGAAACCTATACCAAATGCTTTAATTTCAGCCACCAAGAGCCTACAGACAACAGAAGCATCGAGGCCACAGTGAGTTTGCCCAACATTTCTCTGTGTGCCACCCTCTCACCTGGAACCCAGAATGACAGGATCTATACCAGGAGATCTCCAGACCCCATCTCTGATGGCTGGAGTAGAGGCTGTTCCTCAGGGGTCCTGACCAGCTGCGTTTAAGGATGCCCAGAGCAGCCTGGAGCTTTGCCTAATAAGTACAACATGCAAAACAACTTAGAAGACCTTGAGGTTGTGCTCAACGGGGACACCTGCTCTCACAGCACCCTGTGGGACTTGGGGTCACCAGATATTTCCAACTGGAGCTCAAGCATGTCCCAGGAGACTCTGTGACCAGTTTCTTAAATCTTTGCCTTTTAGTCTGTCTGAGATGCCACATGTGGGAGTGTCCTGGGGCTGTCTTAACATTAGCAGAGTTGTTTGTCTTAGTCCTTACGATTAAAATTTCATAGAAGCAAAATTATGTATTTCAAGCTGTGATTAATAACAGGAAGGAACGCTGTGGGATTATAAAAGATGGAAACTGGGTAGGTCTGGTTCAGATGAGGAGTGGAGGTCGGCCCCACTGAGTAGATGGACTCGAAACCAAGTCCTGAAATGTTATCAGAACATGGAAAGGGTGAGAGGGGCGAGCATGGCAGTCTGGTGGAGGCTGGGACCTACACTAATGAGTGAACTTGCCTCTGTTGGGTAAGATGGATCTCCATCTGCTCAATCCTGGAAACCAATGTCACACACACACACACACACACACACACACACACACACACANCATTTTTACTCAGAGTGGAGAACAGCTAGTCCCCAACTTCCCGTTCACCCTGTATCTAACATTAATCTAACATTAATGTGTCATGTACAGGCACCGGGACCAACAAAGAAAAACCCATGTGACCTGAAGCTCACAGAGCCAAGAGTACAGCGTTTATCTACCACCTAAACACTTTCTCTCCCATGAGCTAATTCTTTGTTTTCTGCAAGATGCCCTCCCAAGTACCTTTCCTCAAACAGGAGCAGGATCAACCACACATGATTTATCATCTCCTAACCCATAATTCGAGTTGTTTCTCATTTGTCAGGTGTCCGGCCAGGCAAGGGTAGACAGCCCAGGGGAGGGGCTGGCAGGCAGCATCACAGGGGCCACCACAAGCCTTGACCCTGCCAGCTCTACCTTCATCCTCTGTGAGGCTTTGCATTAACCTCCACCCCAAATGCCTTTGCCACAGGTCCGTCCTGTAGGAGATGCTGATAAATGGGGCTTCTCTCTGGACAGGGTCTGAGCAGCCTGGGGAGGGGGAGAGGTAGTAAGATGGGGCCACCATCCCAGATCCTCGGGCTCCTGCTCCTGTGTTTCAGGTGAAAGAATGTCCCCAAGTGGAGGGTTCCCTTGGGGCAAATCCTTGTACTCCCTAAGAAGAGCAGTTGTTGGCTTTGTTTGTTTTTGTTGTTATTGTTGTTGTTTTGATTGATTTAGAGAGACTGAGTGTATGCACAAAAGCAGTAGAGCAGCAGAGAGAGAGGGAGAGAGAGAATTCCAAGGGTCCACGCTGTCCACACAGGGCCTGACATGGGGCTTGATCTCATGAAGTGAGATCATGACCTGAGCCGATTTCAAGCGTTGGATGCTTAACCGACGGAACCACCCACCCATCCCAGCACCCGATACATTAAAACCGTCTCCCAACTCAAACCCTGTGAACTGATGACATTCCCTGTAGCCTCAGTCTCTTCTAAAAGCTCCCTCAGTTTGTGTGCTCCCTCAGCAGCCCTCTCAAGGAGCTCCCGTTCCCCCTTCATTTGCCACTTCTAGTCCTCCTACCTAATAACTGAAAACCCAGGCTTTGAAATCCATAAGGTAGACAATGTCACACAGAACTACTCCTTCCTGCACAAAAACACCATCCCAAAGTTTCTCCTCATTTCTGGAATGTTTTAGTTCCTGGCTCATAGACCCTCCCACATGCCTGCTGGTTTCGATACATACATATAGGATCCTTCCATTATCCTGCTCTCTCAGTTGTTTCATTGATTCTCCTCCAATTTTCTCTTCCCCACCCAATCTGATCATTCATTCTCATGGCCATACCTTAGACACGTCATTAGAAAATAACGGCAGCTACTCCATTATTAAAATGCTAAGCATCTCAGGCTCGTCCACTTCTAAGAGCTCTGCAGCTCACTCCCCCTGCCATGGCCATAGCCAGCAATTTCTAGCTCTCATTAGACTGAGACCTGATCGATAGGAAAATATATGTTGTCTTGCCACGGAAAATTTGGCATGTCTGTAGTATGCCTGTCCAGGTTATTTCTACCCTTGTTCATTATCTTTGAGCTATCCCGCAACTCTTTTTAAATTGTTGGTAACTGATAGATGCATGATTCTCTCCTGTTTAGTAATCATTTAATTGACTTCTTACCTCACCTTGGAAAACCACTTTGCCTCCATCTATAATGCATTCCTTCACTCCATATATACGTGTGTTTTGACTTTTCCTTTGAACCAGTTACAACATCTTCCTAGTTCCACTCATAATGTGAGTGAAATAATTTAACATGTGATCATTAATATTATATCTCCATGAGAGTCATAATTTTACTTTTCTCTGAAAATTATCATTTACCATATCTATTGACCTATATACATTTTCTCTATGCCTAAGCCCCTCATATTCTCATTTCCCTCCTTACTCACCTTAAATTTCATGATCTTTCTTTATAATGACTCCTCTATAAACAAGAATTTCCTCAGCCTTACACTATATTATTTCATGCAACCTTCCATGATTTCATTCAATCCCAAACTTCCGCATGCCAACTAGAGAAAAATACACACAGCAATTCTGACTTCTCCCAACTTCAGATTCATGACCAATCACTTTCTGAGGGTCCTTAATCCTGCCCCACAATCATATCTCATTTCCCTGATCTATTCCATCTCCACCCTTTCTCTTTCCTTCTTTCTTCAAGTCCTAACAGCTCCTCTCCCATCCTAACTTAAAGCCAAGTACCCCATTTCCTATTTACTAGGTCAACACGGGATCAGAGGAGAACATCCACGGATGGCCCATCTGTCTTCTGATGCGCTGGTATGGGTATTACCACACTCTGCTTTTCTTTCCAGCACTGTGGGGAGGCTCACAGCCCTCCCACCTGAGGCCACTCCCTTTGAACCCATATTTCTTGCCTCCTCAACAAAATTGCTTGGCATTTCTCCCTCCTTCCTGGATTATCAGTGTTCTCCACTCTCTAGCATCATTCCCATCAGTATACAAACATCTTTAAAAAAAAAAAAACACTCTGATATCACCTCTCCCTCCAGTTATGGTCTATTTCACTCTTCTCTTCACCACAATGAACTATCTGACCTGTCTACAGTCACCGTCCCCAGATATTTTATCCTCATCCCTTCTTGAGCTTTCTACATTCAAGGGTTTACCTCCAACATCTCATTGAAACTTCACTTCTCAAGGTCGCAGTGACCTCCACATTGCCAAGTCCAATGGCCACATGCCAGTCCTCATCTCACTAGACCCAACAGCANACCTCGTGTGCTTTTACTTTCTCACTTGAGGCCCTGCTACTTGTCACAGAAGGTTGGGATTAGTTTGCCACACAATGAGAGCCATGGAGCCCAGACACACAGATGGCCCCAGCTGCTAGTCACAGCAATGTGAAAGAGAGGAAAGAAATGTGAGCCTTTCTGTAACAAAAGTACCTAGCTGACCTGTCAGCTAACATTAAACACACAAGCAAACCAGCCATGGTCAATGAAGATCAGTCAGGCCTGACCCATATTAACACACTGCTCAGCCAATCAATAAACATGACAGCAATAAAAATGTTACCATTCTAAGCCACTACATATTGTGGGTGACTTATTACATGACAGTAGCTAACAAATATGTCATCTGATTTTAAATTTCTACTCACTCTTATCTGACCAGGCTTTGAATCCCTTCATTTTTGTTTATAGCACTTCCAAAACAACATAGTAAGTATTCACTGATACAGGTATTTATTGTCTGCCCCACCTAGCTGGGGTGAAAGCAGATATCTTTGTTCCTGACACATAGTAAACACTCAGAAAAAATATCTGGAATGAATTATATGGACTCCTTAATTTGAGTACTTTAACAATATTTCTAATCATTATAAGAAGCTGTTTTGCAGGTAAGCATGTACAGAGTACACTGACTAGGTTTGTTGTGGTCTTTCCTGAAGCCAAATTGCATCAAACCAAGTATCTCAGAAGGAGGTGAAGAAATCAGACTAAAATTCTTGGGATTTTCCCTATTTTTATACTGAAATGGGCTTGTTAAATGAATGTTTTCCAAGGGACCCAAGTTATAGATCACTTAGAGCCGTGAGTCCCTTCATTCACATTAGACGTGAATGCCCAAGGGAACACTTTAAAGAAAGAGGCTACAAATAGTGAGAATAGGTTCTGAGGAACACTGGCCCATATTTCTAGACAGATGAGATGAAAGAATTAGAGAGTAGCCTTTGTGAGAAAGTACATCTGGAAAAAATCAGAGGAAAATATGGGGAGAGAGAAAGGAGGTATGAAAAGAGTTAAAGCAGAAATGAACGTCAGGTACATTGGACAGAAAAGCTGGAAAATAGAGTCCATGAAGGATAAAGTGAGAAAAGAATGGTACCTACCACATAGGAGGTTCTGAATTGGAGAGGTCAAAGGTTTTATATTGGGAAGGTCCACAGTTGGAAGGTGACTGCGGTTGAAGAAAGGAGACCAAGAGAGCAAGGAAAACAAGAGAAATGTTCAAGAGTCAAGGAGGAACAGGGAAGAGAGAATTCTTATATCAAGGTGTGAATTTCCCCAGACCCTTCGCCAAAGGGTAGAGACGAACCTTCCAGGCTCAACTGTGCCGTCTGTCCATGTGAAACACACCAGGGCCAGTGACACATAAACTCCTGACAGCCTCTCTAAGAGGTCTTTCCAGCATTTGTGTTCACTAATCTCCCACAAAAAGGGATCCAGAAAAAGCTACCCCCATTAATTATCCCCTGGCCTTCAACAGCCCTATAAGGAAGAAGCCGGGAGAGGTGGCTTCTCAGGCAGACCCAGGAACGTGCACGTTTAGGGCTGAGCAGGGAGGCAGCAGCAGGTGCAGCAAAGCCTCCCTGACCCAGGGCCCTGGGGAGGAGGTTTATGTACGAGGCCGAAGCACTGTGGGAGGATTACTATTACTCTGTTGACAGTAATAGGTCGCCACATCTTCAGCCTGGAGGTTGCTGATGGTGAGGGTGAAATCTGTCCCAGACCCACTGCCGCTGAATCGGTCGGGGACTCCAGTTGCTCGGCTGGATGCGTAGTAGATGAGCAGCTTAGGACGCTGTCCTGGTTTCTGTTGGTACCAGTTGAGGTAGCTGCTAACACTCTGACTGGCCCTGCAGTTCATGGTGACCCGCTGGCCTAGAGACCCAGCCAGGGAGGCTGGAGACTGCGTCATCGTGATCGCCCCGCAGGCACCTGCAATCACGAGGAGGTAATGATTATATATACGCAGTTTAGTGCAGCCACAATGAAATAAGGCATTTGAGAAGTGATGTATAAGTCAGCGCATAATTGGAGCTATTTTGGAAATAGCCAATATTTCTCATTATATCTTCAAAAAATGTTTTTAACTCTAAACTGACACTACTCCAAAAGGCATGTAGTAAATAAGAAATTTCTCACCTGAGACCCACAGCAACAAGGATATGAGGACCTGTCTCTGTGACACCATCTTGCTGTCCCTGCCTGCCCGATGCAGCTTAGCTTACATGGCAAAGGCCCCTTTTATCAAGCCTGACCAGCTGCTCTGGGCCTGGGGGGCGGGGGTGGAGGGGAGTCTATGCAAAGCACCTGGTGAGTAAAGAAGCAAACGGCATGAGCAGTGGGTTGTGAAAGTATCTAATTTAAATTTAGAGAGAAAAAAATCACCTAAAATAGAGCTGTAGGACTAGAAACACAGAAATCAACTGAGTTAGCCTTAGAACAACTTAGAAGTTGTAAAATGACAAACTGCTACAAAATCTAATGGTGAGCTTCTATTTGAAATTCAAGAATGTTGTTTAATGGATTGAGTTTCCAGAAATGATGAGCTAGGCTCTTCATAACAATAATCCTAGTAAAATTATAAAATATGCTGGGAAACAGTAAACAAACAAGGAAGGAAGGAAAGAAGGAAGATAAGAAGTGAGGGTCAGAAGGAGGGAGGGGGGATAGGAATGGAAGGCACAAGAAGAAAATGGACAACTTTGAACCCAAAATTTTATAATCCCTGACCAAAGTTATTGGGATGCCAAAATCATTTTTTTCCTGCAGCTGTGTAAGGACGCTGCAAGCACTTGAGCTCACTTTTGGGACAGTGCAAAAGGCCAGAGAGATGGGAGACAGGCTCTGAACTTACTGCGGGACAAAAGTGGGACTCTAATATGACCTATGGGAAGTCATAATCCTGATTTTTAGTTATTCTATTTTTTCAGTTCAATATTTCCATTTGGTGTGAAATTAGCTAGTTATTTAACTCTAGATTCTTCCAAGAAAACTTAGCTCCAGGGTGCCTGGGAGGCTCAGTCAGTTGCTGAGCATCTGACTTTGGCTCAGATCATGATCCCACAGTTCATAAGTTCAAGCCCCAGGTCTGTCTCTAGACCCACACTGGACTCGCTGCTGTCAGCACAGATCTTGTTTTGGATCCTCTGTACTCCTCTCTCTGCCCTTACCAGGTTCCCATTCTCTGTCTCTATCTCTCAAAAATAAATATACATTAAAAAAATAGAAAGAAAAGAAAATTTTGTTCCATCCAATGGTTTGAGAAGTCAACTCAGGGTTGCCTGTTCCTAGTCCTGCTGTTCATTCTCTAGCAGAGGGAAAGGTGGGATTGGGGGGCATGCAATTCCCTTAAGAAACGGAGCGTGCATCACCATCAGGAGGGCATAGGATTTTGTGGCTACGAGTCTACTGCACATCCAGCTACTGAACTCTTCCAGTCTTTTCTGAGTGCAGCGGATGCATGGTGTCTACTCGGTCAGGTGGCACATTTTCTGTTCTATGGGTGTCCATGTGGCTCCTTCACCGCTTCTGGGCCTGAGAAATTTCCTAAGACCCAGCTATAGTCTGTACCGAGTAGTCCCTAGCTGGGGATCCATACCTCATCCTCACAAAGGGCCAATTCTCCCATCACCCAGCCCCCCAGTTTGCCTTTAGTGATGTTTGATTTTATGTGTCACCTTAACTAGGCTATGGCACTCAGTGGTGTGGTTAAATGTCAATTTGGATGCTGTCCTGAAGGTAGTTTTTGATGTGATTAACATTTAAATTAGTAGATCTTGCATAACACAGGTTACTCTCCCTAATGAGGGAGGGGGCCTCGTCCAATCAGTTGAAGGCTTTAAGAAGTAAGACTGAGGTTTCCCAAAGGAGAAGGGATTCTTCCTTAAGAGGCAACAATAGAAAACTTGGCCTCAGTTTCCGGCCTACAGATTTCCCACTCAAGGCTGCAGTATCAACACTAACCTCAATTTCCAGCCTGCCAGCCTGCTCTACAGACTCTGGACTCGCCACCCCCCACAATCTCAATTCTCAAAACCTTGTCTCCACGGATATCTCATTGGTTGTGCTTCTCTGGAGGATTCTGACAGAGAACACTCTTCACATTGCCCAAGCCCCACCTCTTCAGCCTGGAAAAAACCGGGCACAGCACTTGGTTCTGCCTCCCCACTGTCCTTTCCAAAGACCATTTTAATCACTTCTTTTACTTTTCAAAGCTCTCGTGCAGCAGGACTCCACTGCTGGGCTGCATATATGAGACATCTAGCAAGACAGGGTGGGACATGTCAGTTCTCACCAATTCTCTCCCCTCAGGAGAAAATTTTAAAGAAAAGTCCTATTTTGTTTATTTATTTATTTTATTTTCAGTAGAGCACAAGCCAGGGAGGGACAGAGAGAGAGAGAGAGAGAGAGAGAGAGAGAAAGAGAATACCAAGTAGGCTCCACGCTGTCAGTGTAGAGCCAATGGGGGGGCTCAAACCCAGGAACCCTGAGATCATGACCTAAGCCTAAGACAGATGGTTAACCTACTGAGCTACCCAGGTGCCCCTGCTGTTCTGGAATTACAAGCCTTATGACTGCTTCTCACAATCACTAGCCACACCTAGTGGCAGAGTAAACACAATATGTATCTTCAGAATTCTTCAGTCTTACCCTAAAGCTTTCTAAAAAACCAACTCTTCAGTCCTTTTTTAAAAAAATTTCTTTTAAAACGTCAGAGAAATTTCGTATTCTTTTCTATGATTGGTCCATTTGCATTTTATTATACAATATTCTCATTACAAATTTTATACTTCTGAAAATCCCTACCACCGTAGCTTGAGGAACATCACCCGAGAAAGGGCACAGCATCAAATTCTCTCAAGTATACTACAGCCACAAAATAAACAGTCCCCATTGATATTTCTTTATTCTCCAGATAGCTTCAGTCTTTACTTCCAAATCTCCTATTGTTTTATCATGGATTTTTTGCATACATTTTGGTTTTTAAATATTGCATTAAAATATTATTTCATCTGAATTATTGAGGTGGGTTTTATATATATATTATATCCATATATATATCTCCATATGTATATCCACATACATATGTCTCCATATATATGCATAGATATAGACATAGATATAGATATAGATCTTCTTAAGTTTTGTGCCTGGGGCAAGGACCTCACTGGCAGCACTGTGGTTCTGATCCTGCATAAAGGACTTTTAATATCTCAGATTCACAGATCTTCACTGTGAAGACAAAATTAGCCCCATGAATATTGTAATTGATATCTAAAGATACACAAATTTCCAAGGACAACCAGGAACGAAAGATTCTAATTGTTAAACTCCCAGCCCTCCAAAGTTTCAGATTCCTGATAGGAAAGAGGACCCCAGGGGGCAGCATTGCAACAGAGATGGAACCTGGGGTTGGCATTGAAGAGTTGGTGGCATCAGTAGTGAGGAGGCACTGAGTTCTCCTGAGGGGAGAAAAAACTCAACACAAAGATCAGAAAGGAGGCCTAGGGAATGGAGCAAAAGGAGAGGGGGTGAGGTAAGAAACACAGTTATACAGTAGCCAAGGGTCAGATCACACCATGCTGGAATGACCTGGAGAGTTCATGAAAATCCCAGTCGCCAGTGACCACCCACACCAGTTTCATCAGAACCTCCAAAGGTGGAAGCCAGGCAAAAGTAGTTGGGTTTTTAAATTTTTTTAAAAATATTTATTTATTTTTGAAAGAGACAGAAAGGCAGAGAGGCAGAGCACAAGAGGGGGAGGGGCAGAGAGAGATGGAGACCCAGAATCTAAAGCAGGCTCCACACTCTGAGCAGTCAACACAGAGCCCGATGTGGGGCTTGAACCCACGAACTATGGGATCATAATCTAAGCTGAAGTCGGACACTTAACCGACTGAGCCACCCAGGTGCCCCCAGGCATCAGTAGTTTTTAAAGTTCCCCAGGAGATTCCAATCACAGTGGCCAAAAATGAGAACCACGGGTGTAGGCCTAGAAGGATGTGACAAGGAGTTTTTAACTGCAACGCGAAATCTTTGAAAGCTTTAAACAGGGAAATCATTACATCTAGTTTCCTTTCTTTTGTTTGTTTTTAAAGATCACACTAGTTACTTGGGTTTCTCTCTCTCTGCTCCATTCTGTCTAAACAAACAAACAAACAAACATACTAATAAACTTTTAAAAACTTTTTTTAAAAACACAAAAACCAAAAGGATTATGCTCTATTTTGAGGAACTGCATTACACTGGCACATTTTCCTTAATTGCACAGGGTGTCACCAGACTGGAGCCCATTGTGAACTGATTTATCCCCAGATCTTGTTTCCGCCCTTTCCTCCAAAGGCCAAGCATCTTCTACAGTCAGCCAAGCTCAGACCCTTCGAGGGCCACTGTGAGGACTCTGAGACACATGAAGCAGAGGCCATGAACCTCCCATTGTCAGAGGGAGAGCGGCTGGACCCTCAGCTGGTAATGCCCCATGTATCACTGACTCTGACTGTCCCTGCAGGAATGATGGCCCTCTGCCCTGGAGACACGGTCAGAGAGGCTGGACACTGGGTCAGCACAATGTCCCCTCTGGAGCCTGGAATGATAGACACAACAAACATAACAGATGCACTGAGATCACTCCAGTGTAGGCCCACGCCATTGGTGACCCTTGTGGTCAAAGTCATGGATGACTTTGAGTCTGAGTACCCAGAAAACTAAAGCTAACTGGACAACCGGAATCCTACACCAAATGCTTTAATTTCAGCCATCAAAATCCCAGAGACATCGGAAGCATCCTGTCCACAGTGAGTTTGTCAAACATTCTCTGTGTGCCCCCTCTCACTTGGAACCCAGAACGACCTCAAGCTCACAGGGCAAGAGTACAGTCTTTACCTACCACCTAAATTTTTCTCTCCCATGAGCTAATTCTTTGTCTTCTGCAAGATGCCCTC
>NW_027531892.1:0-855 GCF_008692635.1 Crocuta crocuta
GGTATTCTTCTTTTTTCCTTTTCTTTTCTTCCTTTTGACCTTTTAATATATTTTCTTATTTTCTATTATTCGCACTTCCTCCTCCATCTTTTCTCTTAAATTTTTCGCTTTCCCTCTCAGTTTACATCTTAGTCAGATTTGTCTGTGCATTTGTGGGCCACTGCTCCCTGTGTGTTTGTCAATCTGTTTTCCTCTCCAACGCTACCTCAAGAAACAAGCCAAAGTACACATGGTGGAGAGTCCCAAATATCACTATGAGTAGGAAAACAAAATAACCAAGGTCTGAACAAGAGAGACGAGGAGATACCATTCAAAAAACACTCTCTGAAAGGATAGGCCCTGGACAGAAAAGAGTCTTCTTGGAAACAGCAGAGCTCACAGGTGCAGAGAGCATAACAGGTCTTTAAAACTAACAAGAAACAGAAAGCTAACTAAAATGATGAAACTAAAAAGCTCTCCTCCAAAGAAATTCCAAGAAAAATTGACAGATAATGAACTGCTCAAAAGAGATATAAGCAGCATAAATGAACAAGATTTTAGAATAATAATCATAAAATTAATAGCTGGGCTTGAAAAAAACATAGGGGACATCAAAGAAACTATGGCTACAGACAAAATGGAGAATATAATTAGGCATGAAGAAATAAAAACAGCGATAAATGAGATCCATAATAAATTAGAGGCCTCCAATGCACGGNGCAGCCAAGAATCCTGTACCCAGGAAGCCTGTCATTCAAAGTAGAAGGAGAGATAAAAATCTTTTCAAATAAACAGAAATTGAGAGAATTTGTCACGACTAAGCCAACCCTCCAAGAAATCCTGAGGGGCACGCTCTGAAGGAAAGGTTGCAAGGAA
>NW_027531893.1:0-133643 GCF_008692635.1 Crocuta crocuta
GGAAACTAATTTGACAATAAACAATTTGTAAAAAAAAAAAAAAATAATTTATTAAGCCCAACAGCCAAAAAACAAAGAATGCAGTTAAGAAATAGGCAGAAAACATGAAAAGAGTTATTTCCAAGGAAGACATACAAATGGCCAACAGACATGAAAAGATGCTCAATACCACTAATCATCAGGGAGCTATAAATCTAAACCACAATGAGATACCACCTCATACCTATCAGAATAGCTGAAATTAACAACACAGGAAACAAGAGACATTGGCGAGGATATGGAGAAAGGGAAATCTTCTTATACTGTTGCTGAGAATGCAAACTGGCACAGCTACTCTGGAAAACAGTGTGGAGTTTCCTCAAAAAGTTGAAAATAGAACTACTCTATGACCCAGCAATTGCATTACTAGGTATTTACCCAAAGGATACAAAACTACTGATTCAATGGGTCACATGTACCCCAATGTTTATAGCAGCACTATCAACCATAGTCAAAGTATGGGAAGAGCCTAAATATCCATTAACTGATGAACGTATAAAGAAAGTATATATACATACACAATGGAATATTACTCAGCCATAAAAAAGAATAAAACTTGAAACATCTTGGTGGCTCAGTTGTTTAAGTGTCTGACTCTTAATTTCAGCAAAGGTCATGACCTCACCGTTTGTGAGTTTGAGCCCCAAGTTGGGTTCAGTGCTAATAGCATAGAGTCTGCTTGGGATTTTTCTCTCTCTTACCCTTTGCCCTCTTTCTCTTTCTCTCTCTCAGAAATAAGTAAATAAACATTTACAAAAGAATGAAATCTTGCCACTTACAATGACATGGATGGAGCAAGACTGTATTGTTAAGTGAAATAAGTCAGTCAGAGAAAGACAAATACCATATGATCTCACTCCTATATAGAAGTTAAGAAACAAAACAGATGAAGATAGTGGAAGGGAAGGAAAAGTAAGATAAAAACAGAGAGGGAGGCAAACCATAAGAGATTATTAATTACAGAGAACAAACTGAGGGTTACTGGAGAGCAGGTGGGTGGAAGATGGGCTAAATGAGTGATGGGCATTAGGAGGACACTTGTTGGGATCAGCATTGGGTGTTAGATGTAAACCAATATTATATGAAACCAATATTACACTAGCTGTTAAGTAACTAGAATTTAAATAAAAACTTGAAACAAAAGTCAGTTGTATTAATAGACTCAATACGCTTATGAATGAATAAGTGCAATGAAAGAAAAAATTTGATTATTACATAAATATGAAGTGTTTGCCTTTTTCTTAAAAGGTGAGGATCGAACTGATGCATGATTATATAAAAAGTTGCAAAGCAATTTCCAGTGGTCACCCACCATTCAGTTAAGAGGACTAGGAGGCCACTTTTGACCATTTTTCTATGGCTGCCATTTTATGTTTTCCTATTTATTTTTCTTCCTGTTTTTAAAATGAATCCTGACAAATTAGTTAATTAATTAATTCCTTACAGCTAGTCTTAAAACTTCTTTCTTTCATTGGAAAACTTGCAATAAAAATATTTAAAATAACAGTTAATAATAAACACATGCATGGCATCATGTAGTTGAAAAACAATTTTACACTGGAGATTACATTTTTCAGATATCCTTCTAAAGTCCTTATTGATACATCATATACTATTTTGTTTCTTAAAGACAGGTTGAGATGCATGTAGAACTTAAATGAAGTTGCTTTCATGATACTAAGGATTAAGTTGTATTCAAATTCATTGGTGCATCTTCCACTTTTCACACATATGCAAAGTAAAATTGAACTCCAAAATAAGTTTAGCAACACAAAAATTAATGTTAAAAAATATATATCCCCCCAAACTGGCTAGGGGCAATTTATGAAAATATACATTTTTGTAATCATTCTCAAGAATGAAAGAGACAGAGAAATAGAGAAAGAAAGAGAGAAGGAGAAGAAGAGACAGAGAGAGAGACGGTGCACAAGCATCCAGTAAGTCAATTTTTTTTCCTTTAGAAATTGCTTACACTTCATTTTTGTCCCAAAGAAACAGAAGTGTCGTATGGAACGTTTCACTTTGACAGAACTAACATCTTAAAACCAAAGGCAAAATGTGACAAGATTTTTAACAAGGGTGAATGAGAACTCTTTTTAAATTGGAGCTGCATAATGGATCTGGATGCAAGAACTTACAACTGGAGGAGAACAGAGAGTGTTTCTCAATAAATGTCTTCTCCAGAGCTTTTAGAATTAATACTCTCCTCCACAGATTATATCTTGTACATCAGCCTCATCTTCTTAATGACAGATAGCAAATACCACAGAGGAAGTTGAGGAGCTGTGCAAGGGAATACAGACAGAAGTGAAATAAAATCCTCTAAACTATATGGCAAACATACAAAAACAAATATATAAATAAAAATAAGAACCAGTCAGAAATAGATGCCCAAACTTTAAATTTTCTCTGTTGCTCAATCCATTAGACCATGTTATCTCTCAGGATGTGCTGAATTGAGCAATTCTTATTCACAACACTAGAAACAATTGGGGAAACACTGATTCTGTTTTAAGCCTGAATGGGTGTGAACCGACAGGCAGTTTGATGAAGGTAGTCATATGATGACTCTTTGTAAGAAAATGTTTGACAAGCTGTCAAAACTCTTTTAGAGAAAGAAATAGTGGATAGAATTGCTCTAAGGAATACATGTCAATTCAGTTATCCTATTTCTACATCATATTTTGATGCTAGATGAGTAATCTCTATGGATCTCATGCTAAAAATCAGGATGAAGTGAGTCAGATTGGTTTTGAAGCATTTAGCTAATGTTTCCAGAATATTCATGCCAAAATTTTATCACAGGGTAAGGTTGGTTTTACTATGGTTTAAAAACAAATACTGATAATATACCAATGCAAGCTTATGGCTTGATCAGATAATTCAACCAAACACTGCTGTTCAGAGGCTTATGTATCAAATGTCAAAAGTTAGAATCTGAAGAGAAAAGCTGCCAGGGAATAGGGATAGAAGGGTAATTCTCTGAAAACTGACAAAAACCTGGGGCACCTGGGTGGCTTAGTCGGTTAAGCTTCCGACTTTCGCTTAGGTCATGATCTCGCAGTTCGTAGGTTCGAGCCCCACGTCGGGCTCTGTGCTGACTGCCAGCTCAGAGCCTGGAGCCTGTTTCGGAGTCTGTATGTCCCTCTCTCTCTGACCCTCCCCTGCTCATGCTGTCTCTCTCTCTCCTAGAAATAAATAAAAATATTTAAAAAAAAAAAACCTGCACTCTGTCAGCTGGGTAATGAGATCAAGAAAGAGTTGTATAGTTGACATGCTGAGTGGAATATGATTAAAAACAACAACTCTATCACTCACTAAAATAATTTTAGGACTTGCCATTTCTCAAAGACTATTATGCAACTACTTTAACTTTGGCATTCTAGGCCCTCTGTGATCTCAATGTCATATGTCTGTCCTCATTCCCTACATTCTGGCAGCCACACCAGACTTACCTGATGTCTACATTTACTGTCTAAAGCCTTCATTGCTAGTGTCCTTACCTGAATTCCTCTCTCCATCTCTGACTGCTGAAAGCTTACCCAACTGTTAAAGCTCAATTCAAATACACAAATCTCATATCTTCCAAGAAAACACTTTCAATTCCCTGGTGAGAATTATACTCTCTTGTAATACATACAGATTTCGATTTGACTTTCTAATTGACTCATCACATTCTACCATAAATTATGGTCAGTTTTATACATCTGTCCCTTCCCTGTATCTAGTCCTAAAGCACAGGAACTATATTAATCAATTTGTATCTCATTTATATTTGAAAGGTTTGTGGAATTTGACTACCATTGACCCTTGAACAACGTGGGTTTATACTGCATGGGTCCACTTATGGGTGATTTTGTGTTTTTTTTAATATATAAATACAGTACAGTACTATGAGTGTATTTTCTCTTATAATTTTTTAATAGCATTTCCTTTCTCTAGGTTATTTTATTGTAAGAATACAGTGTACAATATATATTACATTTAAAAATGTGTTAATCAACCATTTATGTTATTGGTAAGGCTTTCAGTCAACAGTAGGGTATTAGAAGTTTTGGGAGAATCAAATTATATGGGATTTTTGAGTGTGTAGAGGGGTCATTGCCACTAATCCCCACGTTGTTCAAGGGTCAACTGTGAATGAATGAATTAGCAGATTAGCAAATCACAGATGATGTTTCATTTAAATATCCTGTATAAAACAAAAACAAAAACCTCAGAAGGGCTTATATAAAAGGGGAAAACACCCCCTGCTTCTTTGCCATTTGAACACCCAAGTATTATTCTAGACCAATAACATATCTTTGAAAATTCTCAGACTTACCTTATTTATCTCCTGGAATCTGACTATAGCATCACATATTCATTTCTAAAAGCATCACATATTCCTTCTCGTTTGGAGTAACAATGGTTTCCGGGCAAAACATTACACTGACTGTATTTTGAAGGCTGAAAATTAAAGTTGGAGGCATGAGATATTGACAATAATTTTAATATACTTTTATATCTATGTATGGTTTCAGATGCTAGACTAAAATGAGGAGTGTTTCTTTACCCTGCCATAACTGCAGAGTGTTTTGCAATAACATTCTGACGTTTCCTCTGTAGTGAAAGGGAAATGTGTCTTTGTGTTTACTGACTAAAAAAAAATAAAAAGACTATGTTGGAGTTACAACCCAACATAAACTCAGACCTCACCAGAGCACTCAGCAGTTAACATCCTCTAACTAAGCCTTGTAATGTTAATATTTTATGAAGAGACTGGCTTAAATGATCAATATAAGAACTACCTCTGCCAGAAAATTGTGTCTTCACCCTGTTCTGGCAATCCCAGAGTACTCGGCTATTTGTTTTCAGATTATAATACTTCTATAGGCATCCAGACAAGAGTTACTTGGGTCTGAAATTCATCTTTTTGAGACAAGAATAAAGAAAGTTTGGGGAAACAGTCTCAGCTTCAGAATTCCTTTTCTTTCTCATTCCTCTGGCTGTGCCTCTGTTCTCAAGTTACATCGCCCTTGTTCCTTCAATTGATGAAGATTTCTGATCCATCAGAGTCTTAAGCAACCCATCTCCTACTGGTGCTTCAATTTCTTCAGATCTCCTGATCCTGATTAATACATGAAACTTGTACCTCCTGCTCTGCTTTGTCTCTTATTCTACTTACCTGGGCACCGGATACTTCCCTTGCCAGGACATAGCATGTTTGTCTGTGTTTGGCTTCCTTCATTATACTTCTTCAAGGGTCTTCTCTGTCCACTGCTTGAAGAGGCAATCACAAATAATAGTTTTCACCTTCTCATCTTTTCTCAAATACCAATTGGCCATTGGCTTTTTAAAAGCACTGAATTAAAATTTTCACTGTGAGGAAAGGATGAGGGAGAAGACAGTATGGAAAATTACCAGAAACTGAAGGACCTCAAAAAAACATTTATTCTCCCCCAGTTCTGGAGCCAGAAGTCCAAAACCAAGGTATCAACAAAGTTGTTCTTACTGGAAACTCTGACAGATAATCTGTTCCATGCTTCTCTCTTAGCTTCTGGTGGCTTCTGGAGATCCTTGGTGAGCTGGTTTGTAGGTGCACTCATTCCAATCTCTGCTTTTATCATTACATGATGTTCTCTCTTTGTGTCTTTGTCTCTATGTTTCTTCTTTTCCTCTTATAAGGACACTATTAAAAGCCCACCTGACTCCAGTATGACTGCATCTTAACTAATTACATCTGCAGCAACTTTACATCCAAATAAGCTGGATTCTGAGATTGTAGAGATTAAAATTTCAACATATGTTTAAATTCATAACAAGTGGTCATAGGCTGACTGGTCACATTTGTTAGCAGAATTTTAGGACTGTTCAAAATTATTAGAATTTCTGACTTCAGATAAATATACCTCTGCTTCTATAGGTATGATTTCTCTGCCTCAAGTATGGGTGGGTTTTTTTTTTTTTTTTGAGAAGAAAACTTCTTAAAGTCTTTGTGTTAGGTATATTAGTGGGGTTTAGGGTATTTTGTTGTTGTTTATCTTGTTTGCTGTAACTGCAAATACTTTCACATTTATACTATAAACAGGCATACACTTTATTCAATAAATATTTACATCTCTATTTATCACAAGATACTATTTTAGGAGCAACAGTTTATAAAAACATATAAGGGCAACTCATTCCTTCAGCAATGTTTTAATTTAGAAGACTACTTAAATTTTAATTCAGAAGAAGTCTACCTAAATTTGAAGGTATTTGCTGTACTGAACTTCTAATAATCGTACAAAGTATTATAGATTCCAATAGAGGTGAAAATGATAGCTGAAGATATGAAGAAAAGCTTCCCATTAATACAGTTTTAAGTTTAGGTGTTAAAGGATAAGTTAGGAGAAGAGCAATTATTACTGGAGTAAGTGCAAATGTGTATATCTTGCCCCAGAATTTTGAACTTGATTCCATCATCTTACAAATATAAACATAGATTGATAATGGGCAACATTCCAGGCAGAAGAAAATTGAATTGTGAATCAATCATTAAAGGACAGCAAGGACAGTACACCTCAGTGTGGTTGGATTAGAGCCAAGGGACCTAACTGGAGATGAGACTGGAAAGGTGGGCCATGTATGACCCAAGCTAGTTGCTAGCAACAACAGCTGAAATTTCTGCTTTCAGGACCAATCTCGATCAGAAATAAGAGAGGTATAAACATTTCCCAGCTAAAAATCTTAAGTTTCAGATCATCTTTACTGCAGGTTCTGCCTGCTCAGTAATGTCATTTGTGTCTGAGTTTGCAAAACCTTAAAAGAGCACTCTGGGGAATGCATAGTCGCTATGTATTACTAGTGAAAATTTAAACTGTAAGATGTTTGCTGAGCAATCTTACGACATCTATTAGAAATGAAAAATATATAAATTCTCTATCCAGGAATTCATCTTTTCAGCATTAAACAGCTAGATAAAAATCTAATAGAAAGATATATGGTAGCATTGTTAATAGTGAAGAAAAGATTTAAAAAACTAACATGAAAAAACTATGAGCAGGAATGATTGAATGAAACAAAATTTATTAATGACTTAATTTTGCATGTATTAAGCTGTTATTTAATCCATTCACATTGATATGATTTCACCATTCTGTTTGGAAAGGATTACTCTATTACTATTATCAATAGTGTTCTTTTCTGACTTTTCCTTTAGAAAAATAGTAGAGTGCATATGTCCCATTATTACTTTTGAGTATCTTGACTAAAATCATGAAAACAATTCTTTTTCTGCTTTAAAAACTCATTATAGAAGAAACATGTATGTATTTTAGAAAATCTGAAAATGATATAAGCAAAGTGAGGAAAAACTACCTATTGATAAATACTATACCCCTTTTAGTGTATATTGCCCCAGGATTTTTTTCCTCTGAAAATATTTTTCACTAAAATGCGATCATACAAAATGAGATGTTGGGTGATAAATTAGTTTCCTATTGCTGTTGTAACAAATTATCACAAACTTGGAGGCTTAAAACAAGACAAATGTACAATATCACATTCCTGGATGTCAGAAATCTTAAATGGTTTTCACTGAGCTGAAATCAAGTTGTGTGCAGAGCCATGCTCCTACTAAGGACCCTTAAGAAGAATCCATTTCCTCACCTTTTCTAGCTTCTAGAGGCTGCATGGTTTCCTAAGATCATGGCTCCTTTCTCTATATTCAAAGCCAGCAGACTACCATCTTGGAATCTCTCTGAGTCTGACCCATTTTTTTTTAAATCATATCTTCTCTTCTGAATCTAATATTCCTTCTTCCCACTGGTAAGGATCTTTGTGTTTATACTGGGCCCACCAAATGGTCTCTACCCATTGTAAAATCTTAACTTACACCTACAAAGTTCCCTTTGCCATATATGTAAATGTTGGGAGCCATTCTGAACTCACTAGCTGAGAATACTCCTTGTGAGGTTAAGGCAGGCTTGCGAGGTGTCCTACCATCAGGTGGCGACCAATAGCTGCCCCTTTGTTCTTAGAGTTTCTGCTTGAGCACCGTACACCGGAATGCTTTGTTGATTGAGATCAGGAAAGGCTTGTCCCCTTGTTCTGGCCCTGGTATGATGATTGCACCTGGTTAGGGACTTGTGATATGGAGAGACAATAATGTTCAGTAGCCTGGGAATTATGATTAGAACTAAGTAATTGATAACTTCGAAAGGTTAGATCCCACCCTGAGTTTAACAATTAATAAAATAATATTACCATATAGAGTAACACACTATTCCTGGGCACAGATGACCGTTGCGGGAACTATGGGCTCTGTGGCTAATGCTAAAGAGATCTTCTTTTGAGGTTGTGAGAGCAGACATTGTATCTCCAGCAGGTCCTGTTTTCCTCGACACTTCCCTTAGCTCTAAATAGGCTAATGACTCTTACTCATAAAAGATTGACCTTTACGTATACAATTCTGTTTGTTTCTTGGTAAAAGGTTTTTCTCAAGGCTATGCTGGAAAGAAACATTGTAAACATCATCTACTAAGGCAAATGCCACTTTTCTTATTCCCTGTAACCTCACATATAAATTAAGTTGAGAACCCAGACTGAGCAGAGATGCCTGCCTGGTGATCAGAAAGAATCTCGGGGCTTTCTCATCACTCTCTCACCGACACTGTCCATCCTTCGTGGAACCCTGCACTGGCTGGAGCTGGACTCTGGCACGTAAACATATTCATAAGATCCTGTGATTACAACATGGATATCTCTGGGAGGAATTGTACCACAGATGAGTTCTCCAGAAGAAGATGCTGAGATGGAGTTTTGGATGGAAGATGTTTTTAAGAATTTAACCTGTGAAAGGGAAGGGAAAAACAGGTTTGGGGGGAGGAAGAAATTAAGCTTTTTCAGGTCTAAAAAACCTCAGCCAACCCAAGGAGGACTTCTAGAGCAAATCTTATTTTTCAGAGTGGTTTATGTGAGGTCCAAATTGTCAAGTCCTTATACCCCAACCTGCATCAATCACTGGGTGTGGGCTGCCCCAGGAAGGGAATGAGGTGAGGCAAAGCAATTTTCTGAAGCAGAGGCTGACCCAAAAGGAATGGACAGCTGGAGGCTGTCTGCCAACTTCATTCCCTGTGGCTGAGCAGGAAATCTATCCTTGAAGAAGGGATCTGGGTGGCATGTCCTCACGTCACCTATGTAATGTTTGCAAGACATTATCTACGGATTACTCTTTCATAAATTATTTTTTTCATTTAATATATTTTTAAACATTTCCCAAAAGACTGAATAATTCTTTTTTTTTTTTTAATATTTTTATTTATTTCTAGGAGAGAGCGAGAGAGACAGCGTAAGCAGGGGGGAGTCAGAGAGAGAGGGAGTCACAGACCGAAACAGGCTCCAGGCTCTGAGCTGGCAGTCAGCACAGAGCCCGACGCGGGGCTCGAACCCACGAACCGCGAGATCATGACCTAAGCGAAAGTCGGACGCTTAACCGACTAAGCCACCCAGGCGCCCCAAGACTGAATAATTCTTAATGTCTAATACTCATGGTATCTATAACAGGTATCTCATAGCTGAACATTAGGGTTATTTTCTTTTTTCACTCTTATGAATGATTATGCCATGAACTATGAACATTAGAAATATTTGCTAATATTCACCTTATATTTGCTCTTTCCTACCTGCCCAAAATACTAATCACACTTTTTTCCCATCTCTCATAACAATGAGACATTGGAATGAGGCACAGTAAATCATTCAAAGCCTAAACTTATCTTTCAAAAGTTACGTTTTAGAATAGGATGTTGTACTTTTTGTGGCATTAAGATCTAGAGTGTTCCTTAAGAATGTACTTTTACCCTAAAGAATGCTAAGACAGGAAATCTTGTCAAAATTTGTAAAAGTTAAACATTCATTCTAAAAATAAAAATCTGTAGCAAATCTAACATTCCTCATTTATAGTCAACCTGCCTATTTTAGGTATTCTGTGGCTCTCACTTCCCATTGACTCTGCCCTGTCAATCCCATTGTCATGGAGTTTGTCTTTATTCCTAGGGAGACACAAAGGACTGCTCTCCCAGTCCTTGAACTTTAAACTAGACTAGAGATAATACCTTGAAATCATGCAGACTAGGGAGATTTCCAAAATGTAAAATGTAAATGTAAACATTCCTTTTACATTAAGCCTATCCTGAGTGCACGTTTACATTAACAGAGGAGAACCAAGAATTTTCCAACCACAGAGAAAAAGTGGTTGGGAGATGAACAAACCTCATCCCTCTCTGGACCAAAAGTTAGTTATTTTAGGAGTCATGTCTGCTTATTTTCCTGGCTAATGTCTTTATCCAGATGCACTGAGAGAATTAGAACACATTTGGGAACAAATTTGTACCAAATAGGGAAAAATCTGATAATGTTTTCAAATATGAATCTCTTTTACATAGACAGATACAGAAATAATTCTGCCAGCATTTGGAAGTAAAATTGCATTCATAAAAATAACTTTTTACATCCTTAAAGACATCCTACTCATAATTGCTCAGTACAGAATGTTTATTTTGCGCCTGTTTCTTTCACTTTTAAAAGAACACCAACTTCCAAAATTTCATTGGCTACTAAACTGTCATGTCACAGATTATACAGCCACATGTAATTTTTAAGAATATTATAAAGAAATATTCAGGGAAAATATTTAAAATGTTAAATGCTTAGTAAACATGTATTAAAAATAATTTTAGGTTTGTACTTGTAAAATGTCATATGCCTATACCGTCCTTCACTTAGAGAATTAAAATGAAATATTCCACAAGACACATAAAACGTTATATAAAAATCTCCTTTTTATGAGATAGTTCATTAGCAAAGTAAGTGCAATTATTTTTTGCTAGAATTTATAAACAAACTGGTATTTGCATGTCTGTGTCTGTGTACCAAATTTTTTATATTCCAAGGTAAGGAATATTATATCTGAATATAAAGCAGTCACTGTGACAGATTATTGATGAAAACAAACAATAAACTATTGCTTACTTTTATGGAAAAGCGTTGGGTGGAAATGAAATTAATTGAAGTAAATATGATCTGACAGTTGGATGATAGTTCTGAACTAATTAGTGTAACACTAAATGAAAAGAAGGCATAATTGGGTACCAAACCAAGATATCTCATTTTAAACAGATGCTTCCTCGTTCTTTTAAAGTATGTAAAGAAAATGACAATCTCCAAATCAATCTCTCACCCACCTTAGAAGTTAAGACACTAACAGTGAAAATGGGGGTAAAGAGGATCACAAGCATTGGTGAGATTGTGAATCACTTAGCACTTCTATTTAAATTGCTATGTTTTTTTTTTCTCATTGTAAAGCCATTTTTTAATAACTGGTAAGACAGTAATACCTTGAAACATAATAAGTGTGTGATCATTGTTAAAACCTGCCAAAGTTTGCCATCAAACCAACTGTTATCAATGGAACTTATTCAATGTGAGGCCATGGTAGACCCAAACAGCATAGAGGAGAAAGGTGATTATTCTCTTCAGATATTGGTTCTAAAGGAGACATTTATGGTAGGAGGAATATAAGCCCTCCTATACAAGCACTCTAGCTCCCCATTTTTAGTTGTTGGAACAGGTCATAAGTGTCTTGAGGGACCTCACAAAGGGCTGTTTAGCCAGAACAGACCTACGTTGATAAAACATTTCCAGTGGTAAATGTCGCTTTGGCTCATTGTTCCTACAATTTGTTATAGTACCAGGAATTGGTCTCCAAGTTTGTAATGGCATTGGTTGGTGCCAAAAGGTTGGCAGTTTCTTAAAGTCCTGGACTTTCATCTGAGGCTGACTCATTCCTATATTTTTATCTAATGAGGTAGAATTTTAGTTCTTTCATCCCTGTTAATGGCAAAATATCTGGACCTTCTTTTTTCTTGCTCTTTTCTTTTTTCTTTTTTTCCTTGGGATCTATTCTTGATTTTATTTAGCTCTTCCTGCTCCTACATGTGTTGCCCTGGAAGTTACAGAAGACAATGGGTTTGATATTCATCCTTTGTTCCCGGACTCTCTTTACCTCTGGCCAAGCCACGGAAAGAATAGGAATCAGAATCAAGGCAAGTTTGCAAGCAAGAAAATGGTGTTAAATAATAGTCTCGCAAGGCAATAAAAAGAGAAAAAAAAAGTGAGGTCAAAAGAGTGAAAGATTAGAGACAAATTAGAATGTGGTGGGTATAATGTTAGGATTTAGTCTTTATGACAGTTACCAAGAAAAATGTAAGGATGTCATTGACCACTTAAATGAAATGCCAACTGTGTATTATAGACAGGAGCTAGACAGCATGTCCCTTGGAATGCATTTGTTTAACCCCACCTCACCTGCCTGAACACCTTATTCATTCCTCAGCTTCCTCCAGTGGTCTCTTTCAATTATCTGCTTATTTCTTTGATAACATTTGCAACCATTTGAAATTAATGTATTTTATTTATTTTTGAATGGGCTTATTGTCTATTGTATCTAATGGAGAGTATGCGATATGATTGTTAGGAACCTCTCTTTCTTGTTTACAACTATAGTCACCAGTAAGCATAGTGCCTGGCACAAAACTGTTGCTTAATAATTTTGATAAATGCATGTATGCACAAATGGATGAATTATGAATTTAAGATCTATTTCAAGCATTATATTCTTTGTGAATTTTTTGCTATACACCTTAGTAATTTCATTCTTGCTATAATGATGGCACCTTCTATATACAATGGTATTCTACTTTAATAAACTCATTTGTTTAATTCTTATCTCTAATAAAATATGAGTCCCTTAAAGATTGAGCCATATATTCCTGTTGGAACTCCCAACCATTTATTATATGGTTTTATGAGTGAATGAGTACTTTATATTAGGTTTCCAGAGCCATAATGATCACATGAGAATATTTAAATTTTGTAAGTTATCAGATGTAGAAAATATAATTTTTTACAATTCAGCTGGCAAGAGGGTTTATGATATTTGCTTATGGAAATATATCATAATTTACCTACATATTTTCTCCTTACCTAAATTCTATAATCAGTTTTATCCACTGTTTGACAAAAAAAAAAAGTTATTCAATATAGGGATATTCAAGGTTAAGAAACATTTCTGATATGTTCTTAAGAATTGGTTACTAGGCTTAGAATTCTTTCACCTTCTTCAACTTATCAGATGCTGTGATGCT
Source organism: Crocuta crocuta (assembly GCF_008692635.1). Taxonomy (NCBI): domain Eukaryota; kingdom Metazoa; phylum Chordata; class Mammalia; order Carnivora; family Hyaenidae; genus Crocuta; species Crocuta crocuta. The sequence continues at coordinate 13,209 of NW_027531893.1, forward strand.
TGAAAATAATTGTGAGTTTCTATAACTTACTTAATAAAAATTCCAGGAATACCAGAGACTTCTTGACAACAGATCTTAGTTTAAAGGAAGAGTCATTTTCCACTGCTTTGCAAATTTTTCACTTAATAGATTCCCTACATTTAAAACAAATTATAAAGGGATAGGCTACAAAATATGAATATTTTTTAAACAATAGAAATAGAGGACTCAGATTAAGCAAAACTGTTTATATTTTTCTCCATTATAGATATTAACTTTTCATCTTTTTGCCTAAACATTTACTTAGGCGAATTTTCAATAAAAAGTATAAAATATATATGCTTTGGCTTTCACAGAAGAAAAGTGATATTATTGAGCATCCAAGTATCCCTGGTGCCTGAAGAGTTTCCTGGGATACAGGACTTTGAGTGCTAAAATCGGGCAAACCAAGATGGTTGTTCACCCTAGATTGATAAAACATTTTTTTCTTTTTTAACTTAAATAATAGACTTGAAAGAGTTTTTAGAATTTTACAAGAATATATCTCTAAGGTATAGTTAAAAAGAGAAAGGTAACTCATTTTTGTTTGAACGATTGACACTTTTATGTTTCATTTTTATCCCAAGATGATGATGATTATTTATTTATAATAGTTGTAAGGGTACATGGCACTTACAAACACATAAAAGACAAAGCTCCTGTGAGATTTCCCATCTACCTCGATCTACAATATGCCATGTAAAAGCAAAAGGGGAGACAGAAAAAGGTTGGAAAAAAATCAATACTGGAAGGCTTAGTGAAAGAAATGTGTTCTAAGCTTTCAAGAAGAGATGTCAAGGAATAAAAGGAAGTTTATTCAAGTAGGACTAATCTAGTTTTAAACCTTTTGAGAATTATACATGCATAAGTAATAGGAAAATGGATTTCTAGAACTCTTTTCTTATTATATTGTCTTAGTGAAGTATTTTTTTAATTTATGATTTTACAGTGACTCTTTAACCTTACTAATGTTTTCTGCCTTAAACTATTTCCCCTGGGAGTTGTATAGCTACACCAGCTTCTCATGGTTAATATTTTTCAGGTATATAATTTTTATTCCTCTTGCTTTCAAATTTACCATGTTACTGTGTTTTAGATGTGTCTTTTTAAAATAGCATACAGCTATAAATTTTGGAATCCATTCATCAAATTTTCACCTCTTAAATGTTAAGTTTATTGCATTTTCCTTTGCTGTGTTTCTTAGTGTTTTATTTCTGCCCACTTACTTCATATTTTCATGTTCTTTGTTCCTTTACTGTCTCCAGTTGCACTGACTAAAGAACTGTCTTTATTCCATTTTTTCCCTCTAAACTACTGGAAGTTACACATTATTTTTCTTTATTGAACAATTCCCCTTAAGTTTCTAATATATGTAACCTACGCTGACAAAATCTGATATTAATCAATATTCACTCCTCACCCATAAGATAAGTAACTTTTAACCCCTTCCCTGTAAATTCATGTCTAGTAATTTAGTTGTCTTATTTTTAAACCACATGCAATTAGTTATCTTTACAGTAATTTTAATTTAGATTCTCTCGTATTTATCAACACCCATTCTTACCATCCTTTTAAATCCTGCTACTACCGTCTGTGTGTAATTTTCTTCTTCCTACAGTAAATTGCTGAGTGGTATTTAAGTGATGAAAGGTATTTGTTGAATTTTTTAAAAAAGTCCAGCAAACAAAAAGTCCTCTCTATCTGGAAATATCTCTACCCACAACTCGTGAAAGAATTATTTAGTGAGGTATAGAACTCTAAACTGGTAGTTACGTTCTCAAAGCATTGTGAGACTATAATTTATGCTTTGTTTTCTAAGCTTTTTTATTGTTTTTGATATACCTGCTATGGTCTAATGCTATTATGGTGTAGTTAATCTCTTCATCTCTCTTACCTTTTCTTTCCTGGTAACCTTCTTTCTCCTGATTGTCTTTATTTTCTCATTGCCTCTAGTGTCCAGCCATTTCAACTAGATATTATTGGTATAACTTTATTTTTATGTAGCCTGCTGAGAAATCATTTTGCTTCTGGACTGTAAGGATTCTTATTTTTCTTCAACTGGAAAACACTCTTAACCGTTTTCAAGTCAAATACTGTCCCTTTCCTACTTCTTTATATCTTTACATGGATATATATGTTGGCTCTTCTCTTCTGTCCTCTATGTGTCTTCATCTCCCATCCATTTGTCTAATCTTTGCATCTCCATGGGCTACATCCTTAGAAATTTCACTAGCCTACCAAGTCTACCATTTTCTCTTCAGCTTTATTTCATCTACTGTTTGGCCTGCTCATTGCTCATTTTCATTTCAAGAATCCTTAAAATTGTTTAATTTTTAGAAGTTTCAAGTGATGATTTTTCAAATCAGTGTGCATTTTTTTCCTTGTGCATAATTCATTTTTTATGGTTTCTCTTCATAGATGGGTTTAACTATATTAAATAAACTCATTTTATTTTCTGTCTCAAAGTGTTTTATTATTCTTTTACACATTTCAAATATATTTCTTACATTTGCTGGATCTCAGGTAGATAATTTCCTTGTGATTTTTTTAAATATTTGGTTGTGATCTTGCAAATCAACTACTCCATAGGCATTTTGTGCAGCATAGATTATAGAAATATCTCTTGGAAGTAGTTTTACATTTGTTTTTTCCAGGTGTGTCAGGAGAAACACTGACCTACAAATAATTTTTAAGCATCTTTACTGAGATACAGTTCACATACTATAAAATTCATGAGTTTAAAGCGTACAATTCAGTGGCTTTGGTATATTCACACAATTCTGCAACCGTCATCACTGTCTCAATTTAGGAAAAGTTATCACCACAAAAAGAAAGACTGTACCCATTAGAAGTTACTCCCTAGCCCCTCCCTTTCCCCAAGCAACCACTAATATACTCTCTGTCTCTAAGGATTTGCCTATTCTGGATTTTTTTTTTTTTTACATAAATAGAATCATGCAGTATGGGCTCTTTTGGCTTCTTTTGTTGATTATGTTTTCAAAATCCATCCATGTATCAACACTTTACTCCTTTTTATCACCAAACAATGTCCCACAATATAAATATACTGCATGTTGTTTATTTTTTCTTTAGTTGATGGACATTTGTGTGCTTTTCACTTTTTGATTACGAATAACACATTTATGAATATTCATGTATAAGTTTTAGTGTGGATATATGTTTTCATTTCTCTTTGAGTATATACCCAGGAGTGGAATTACTACACCATTTGGTAACTCTATGTTTAGTATGTTAAGGAATTGCCAAACTGTTTTCTATAATGTTTACAGCATTTTGTGTGCCCAGCAGCACTGTTTGAGGGTTCTGCTTTTTCCTCCTCCTCATCATTTGTTATGATCTATTGTTTTTATTATGAGCCATCTAGAGAGTGTGAAATGGTATCTCATTGTAATTTTGATTTGCATTTCCCTAGTGGCTAGTGATGTTGAGCATCTTTTTATGTGCCTATTGGAATTTTGTATATCTTTTCTGGAGAAATGTCTATTCAATTTTTTTTAATGTTTTATTTATTTCTGAGAGAGAGAGAGAGAGAGGCAGCATGAGCAGGGGAGGGTCAGAAAGAGAGGGAGATACAGAATGTGAAGCAGGCTCCAGGCTCTGAGCTAGCTGTCAACACAGAGCCCGATGCGGGGCTCAAACCCACGAACCGTGAGATCATGACCTGAGACTAAGTCAGATGCTTAACCGACTGAGCCACCCAGGCGCCCCGAGAAATGTCTATTAAGATGATTATCCCATTTTTTGATTGTTATTTGTACTTTTTATTATTAAGTTATAAGTGTTTGTATATTCTAGATACTAGTCCCTTATCAGATGAATGATTTATAAATGTTTTCTCCCATTCAGTGGGTTGTCCTTTCACTTTCTTGATGCAATTACTTTCAGAAAAAGCAATTTAATTTTGATGTAGTCCAATTTACCTATTTTTTCCTTTAGTCCATGTTGCTTTGGTGTCAAATCTAATAAACCGTTGTCTAATCCAAGTTCATGAAGATTTATGTCTTTACTCTTATATTTTCTTGTAGGAATTTTACGTTCTCTCACTCTTAAGTCTATGATCCACTTTGAGTTTATTTTTGAATTTAGTTTAAGGAAGGGATCCAATTTCATTCTTCTGCCTGTGGATATTCGTGTTTTTTTCAGCACCATTTGGTGAAAAGACAATCTTTGCTCTAGATTTGTCTTGGTATCTATGATGGTGAATTTTATGTGTCTGCTTGGCTAAATCATGGTAACCAGATATTTGGTGAAACATTGTTTTGGATTTTTCTTTGAAGGAGTTTTTTTATATGAGATTATTGTTTAAACAGGTAGCTTCTGAGTAAAGCAGATTACTCTCCACAATACCGATTAGCCTCAGCCAATCAGCTGAAGGCTTTCTTAGAACAAAGACTAATTCCCACCCTCCCACTGCACCCACCTCCTCAGCAAGGAGGAATTACTCTAGCAAACTGCCTTTGGACTCAAGCTGCAACTTTTTCCTTGGTCTTCAGTCTGCAGGCCTACCTTAAAGATTTTGGACTTGCCAAGCCTCCACTATTGTGTAAGTAAATTCCTTAAAATCTATCTATCTATCTGTCTGTCTATCTATCTATCTATCTATCTATCTATCTATCTATCTATCTACACACACACGCACACACACTCACACAGGTACATTTTACTAGTCGTCTTTCTATGGAGAACCCTGACAACCCTGACTAATACAATACCATTGTCAAAACTTAACTGGCCTTAATTACAAGGGTTTATTTCTGGACTTTCAATTCTCTTCCTTCTATTCCATTTATCTATATGTCTGTTCTCATAACCCAAACTACCAATTTTAATATTTATGTTTCTGTTTCAGGACTCACACATACAGGATTCATGCATAGAAATATTAGTTTAGGATCAGGTTTCAAACTCATGCATGGCACACACTTGACTTTGAATTCTTGTGATATATTTCTGTTTTCTATCCAGAAAACTTAAACATACATATGATAATTTGATTCATTATGTCACTGGACACATTTTGTAATCCCTTTACCATCAAAAAAAAAAAAAAAATCAGAGGGCTCCAGATATGTGCAGGTACCTTCATTCCAATTTTAGGTCTTAATTGCTTCCAAAAGTCTCACCTCTGTCTCTGCATGGCTATTAAACTCAAGACTTTGGGCATTGGAACTCATATCTGAATTTGATAATCACCTCCTAGATGTACAGCAACTTGTGTTCTTAATTGATCACACTTATTTTTAACACTTCAAGATTTGTATTCATTCATTGCAAACATACATATTGAGATATGTTTTTATATTTATATCTTTATATATCACTTTGAGTTGTAATTTATTATGTCTTCTAAGTGTTTATGGGAGTAGAGATATTTTGGTCAACATCTTTGCTGGAAACAGAATTCAAATATACTGATTATTTTTCTTTGACAACTTCAAAGGTCCACAAATGAAAATGCAAACACAGATGAAAAAGTTCAAATATGGATTATATATATGGAAACAAAAAAATAAGTACTCTAAATTCTATTAACATGAATACTCTAAATTATTTATATATTGAATATACAAAGCTATTATCAGGATTAAATGAGATAGTCTGAGCCAGTGTGTTAGTAATTAGCATAAGTTAGTTGCCACTCAGTAAATGAAATTATTATATTAATTTTGTTAATATTATTTAGTTATACATAGAATTACATGTGTGTCTGATTTNAGCTCTATTTCCTTGAAGTTGAAATCATTTAGTCAAATATAAAGGCAGGTTATAGTGTAGTGAAGCATACAATTTCTAAATGTTGTTTCTCCCTCATTGCAATGAAACATTCATAGAGATGCATGATTTGAATAATTGATTTTTAACGTCTCAGAACAAAGGTTCCAGAGAGAATTTTAACTATTTTAACTGAAAGAAATAATTAGCTCTGGAAAACTTTCCAACTTCAATTATTAATGCACTGAAATGATGCAATGAACCACAAAAATCTTGAGAACATTTACCTTTAATTTGGGGGGATGGGCTATCCATCTTTCATTGTAATAAAGAAGCAATAAAATAAATACTTATTTCTAATATTTTTAGTATTTTTCAAGCTCTGATTTTTTCATATTGATGACATTATTCAAAAAGTTCATCTACAAAATATGTCTTTTAACTAAAATTTTAAACATTTAAATTTTTTCTTATCAAAATGTCTATTTCTGGAAAGCTATTACTGTGTTGTATGCTGTTAAATACATTTTGAGAGGCAATAAATCAGTATTTTAACACCAACAGTTATCTTTTTCTAATAAATATTTTAACGAAACATTAATTACAAATCAGAGGTTTTCTTACAAAGCACCGATGACTTCACATAGCCCAAGAATATTTTCTAGTCATGCAACTTAGACTATCAGCATTTTACTTGGCTAGAGAGCTAGCAAGTTTGGTATCTGCATTAGATTTCTATGGGCTTATTCAGGAAAGACAAGCAAAACCAAAGATACAAAATCCTCTTCCTTTGAATAAATGTATCAATTACTCCATCAATTAGAACAATTGCTAAGCTATACATCTCATACTATATGTACTACATTGCATAAGCAGAATTTTTCCTAGCTTCAACACAAAGATTTTACAGGATCAGATGGTTATGTCTACGGAATGTAAAACTGTTTCATTTTATATAAAATGCTAAAATTATTTCAGACATTTTTGAACTTGTGATTTGGATGAAAATTAATCTAAGCATACTTCCAGTTTATTAAAATGGATATTTGGTTTTCCATAATTCTATATGTTTGATGTAGAATGAACCTTTAAACATGCTTTCTCAGCAGATATAGTCTGCCTTAGCCATGTGAACTTATTTCATAAAGAATTGTTTTGCTGTTGTATTTCCCAATAGATGTTAATCTCATTTTCTCATAATTTAATCTTTTAAAATCTTTAGAAGTATTGTTTTATTATGTTAATTAATTTCTAAAAAGCATTTCTCTCCCACTGTGGAAATGTAATCTATTCAGTTTCACATTTAGGTGAAAGTATAAGATTTTTATTTGTAGAATATCTGTTTTTGTAGCTTATTTGCTTTTATATCATTCATTATTTGCAAGTTTCCTTTCAGTTGTTTGATCAAATAACAATGGTGCCATAAAATAAATATAAAGGGCTTTTTATTATATATATTTGAGATCTAATAGTCTATCGAATAGTAATTGATTAATAAAAATTACATTCTCCCCAAGATGCCAGGAAGAAGACCCTCACTATATTTATCTCAGAACCTTTTTTATTAAAATAAAGGGAAAAGACATGACTGCCTGCATTACTCATATTTAATAGATGAAAATTCACAGTGAAAAGTTAAATATCTGACCCATCCCAACACAGATTTTGAAAATGATGACTTCATTTCCTAGACATTAAAAATTAGTCCTAAAATAATTATTAAATATTTTGAATAAATTAGCAGAAACTGCAAGAATAATGTCAAGTACAAATGCAACACATAAGTTTTTGTCACTTGTTATACTGACATTTTCTATGGAGATTCTCATTGGTGTTATAGCTTACTTAGCAGTTTTCTTGATATATGTGTTGACAGAAAGATTTTGAAGACCGGTACGAGATAATGGCTAACCATTAGAAGTAAGAGTAAATATGATTCTGTTTTCATTTCAAAATATCTTCATTTTTGAGATGATTTACTTTGTTTCACATGAGCTCTATGTATGAACAATAGAATGTGCAGGCATGTTCTTCTCTGTATAGATTTGCTGTGTTTTCACAATGTAAGATTCTAGTTACCAAATAATAAAACAGCAAGAAAAAGCCAGACGGCCTGGGACAAGTTAACACCAAGAGAGAGGTGTAATTTTGCTCTATTTATCTTAATAAAGTGTTAACTTCAGAATATTTAAGTGCTTACAGTTATATTCCAAAATAAAAATGCTCAGATCAGTTGTGGAAACTTAATGAAATAGCTTTTCATTTCTTAATATCTTCCTTAGGTTCTGCTATTTAACTACTACTATTTTAAAAAGCATTCTTAGAATTAATGAAAGTAATTGGCAAAGTAGATTTCTGAGCATAAACACACACAAAAAAGCATTTCACAATACTGCCAAAGATTTTATCAGTAAAAAATGAATAATAATTCACCTATCATGTTATAAAACTGCAACGTTACTATAGAATTATACATTGGCATAGAACAGGAATTTACCTTGATTTTAAAGNCCATGCCCATACTCTGTCTCTGTTTCTTTGTTTCCACTTTTTTTGTTGTAATATTATTTCTTCTCTGAGTTCCTGTATTTCTGTCTTGACATCTTCATGCATGGGGAACTGTTTTTTTTTGTTTTTTTTTAACAAGGTATTTGATTCCAAAGGAAAATACTTCACCAAAAATTTGACTTACTCCATGTTAAAATATTTTGTTGGCCAGCTTTCTTTTTAACTTTTCATGTTTTTTTAAATGACTTTTTGCCTTGTATGTTCCTTTTAGAATGCTGCACATCTGTAAATGTGAGACGTTCTTTCCGGCCCCGGTTATTTACAGAATTTGAAGTGGGAAAAGGCCATATACGAGTACTTTGGGCTAACATAAAGAAGAGTGTGGTAAACTGCTTTGTTGCAAAAATGGAACATACGTAGTTTTTTTCCTTCAACTGTAACTCCCTTGCCACTCCATGGGAACAAAGAAGGATTAGGAAGGCTTCTTCAGATCACTCACTGGAGCCTGATTTCTAACACGAGTTAATTTCCCACTGGATGGCACCAACCACTTTGGAAAGCTACTGCTCTGACAGATTTGCTCGTGATCTGAAGTGGTCTGTGATCTCTCAGCCTTCTATCTCAGATTGGTCCCCTGTTCGATGCGCATCATGTCCTTTATTAAAATATTTTAAAGTTTGGGATTATGTGTGCTAATGTCATCTACTATAACATTTCTACTTCCACTTATCATTTTCTTTGTTAAAAGTTGGCAGAGATTTTGTTTCTCCTTCAGCTTAAAAGTGAAATGTCTTCATTGTGTATTTTTTAAGAGTAGTCCTTCTCTTGTCTCTTCCATTTTATCTAAAATGGGTAGTTAATTCAGTTTCTATAACCCTAGAGCTAATCTGAGTAGTTTATATTTCCCCTCATAATTATCCATTTCATTTAGCCTTTAAATATTATTGGTGTAAATTTTTACACCAATTAATGTTGCTTATTTGAGCTTTTAAAATTTTTTCATTATTATTTTTTTAATGTATATTTATTTTCGAGAGACAGAGAGATAAGTGGGGGAGTCCAGGCTCTGAGCTGCTAGCACAGAGCCCTACAACAGAGCTCGAACCCACGAACCCACACACTGCAAGATCATGATTTGAGCCGAAATTGGACGCTTAACTGACTGAGCCACTCAGGTGCCCCTGAACTTTTTTTTTAATACAAACATTACAGCATAAATTTCACTCTAACACCTACTTCTGCTGCATTCCATAGGTTTTTGGAAAATTGCGTTTTCTTTTTCTTTTGTTTTGAGACATACTTTTCTTGAGGCATTTTGATTTGCCATTTGATTTCTTGTTTGGCCCATTGTTTGCGTAGCAATGTGTTTTTTCATATTTACATATTAAATATTTCATATTTATAAGTAATTTTTACACCAAGTGCTTTATACTCATTTTACTTCTACAATAGGTCCCTTTATTATTTGTGATAGTTTGTAACATCTAGACTCACTTCAAAGATGTTAATTACATTCCTTTTAAAGTCTACTGTTAGCTCTCTAAAATCTTGAGATTAATTTCTTGTCAAATTGGGTTTGGTGACTGTTAAAACATATTTTCCTCAAAATGTTGGCATTTTTTCCTTAGCTTCCCATATTTTTGTTTGATGATTTCCCATATTTTTGTTTGATGATTTGTTTTTGCTTGACTGTGGATGTACATTCTGACATTAAGAGCTAGCCTCAGGAGATTGTAGGAGCAAAGTGCTGGTAGACTACGCCAGAAATTTGTCTGATTATATCTGGCTTCAAGGATGCAGGCGCTCACCCTTGCCACTTTGCTCCAAGGGCAAATGTAGCTGCTGCCCAGGGAAGGAGAGGACTCTGTCCAGCTATTGCACATTCACTTACCCAAATAATCCCTTCTCTGGGGGCCTCCCCAACTGTTTGAATGTGTTACTCTGGGCTTGAAGCAACCTTTGCTACCATTTCACATCTGCTGCTCAATCCCCTTCTGTAAGCCTTTTGGGCTGTGGTTTACATGAGCCTCTTTTCTCCGTTTTCTGTATTTAATGGATTCTTCAAATGACAAGACCTAATTGATAAAAGATATTCTAGTTTTCCATCACAACTTTTGATTTATTATTTTGTAATATCTATGGCCACTTAAAGGTGCTTTGGGGGGCAACTGGTGGCTTAGTAGGTTAAGTGTCCTACTCTTGGTTTCGCTTCAGGTCATGATCTCAGTTTTGTGAGTTTGAGCCCCACATCAAGCTCTGTACTGGCATCTCGGAGCCTGCTTGGGATTGTCTCTCTCTCCTCTCTCTGCCCTTACCTGTCTCATGTTATCTCGGTTTCTCTCAAAATAAATAAATAAATAAACTTGAAAAAATAAAGGTGATTTGGGTTGGAGAGAGTTCTGATGTTTTGTTGGCCATCTTCGTCCAACATCCTTGTTTAGCACTTCTGTGATAACTGATTTGAACCCGGTTTTATTTTTCTGTAGCTTGGGCTAAACATTTCTACAAAGGTAATGTAGTATCTGTAAAGACTTACCTTTTCTAGGAATCTGGAGGTTTGCTTTAGTGGCACTTTTTTTTGAGGAAATTTGTCACTTGCAGAATGTTTTTCCTTGTCCGTTTAAAAGACAAGGCAGCTTATAAAGGCCGTAATAGTGGAAGACTGACCTGATTTTACTTTATATATAATTCATGGTACAAAGATCTGAAGAATGTCATTAGATATTTTATTAATTAACAGGCGTAACTATAAGGGGCCTTTCCTAATTTTTTTAAAATTATTTTTTAAAACTTAATTTTTTATTTTTGTAAGTTTATTTATTTATTTTTGAGGTGGGGAAGAGCACAAGCAGGGGAGGGACAGAGAGAGAGGGAGACACAGAATCAAAAGTAGGCTCCAGGCTCTGAGCTGTCAGCACAGAACTTGACACAGGGCTTGAACTCATGAACAGCAAGATCATGACCTGAGCTGAAGTTTGACGCTTAACCGGCTGAGCCACCCAGGTGCCCTGAAGGGGCCTTTTTAAACTTTTGATTTAGCTTATTGGGGCCTTCTACATGTTTGGTGGTGCCTATGTTTTTCATCTCTGTGGTAGTCATCACCATAGAATGAAAATATCAGGGACCAGACACAATACAGACAATTCTATGAAAAATGTGTCTATTTGCACTACAACTTAACTGGCTGTTGGTTTTGTTTGTGTTGAGAAGGAAAAACTTTCTTCTACCATTGAAGATTCTTTTGGCTAATCTAAGAATTAAATTTACAAGAGACACATTAACAGGAGAAAATCAAATTTAATTATGTATACACAGCGAATCCACATAAACTTGACAGACTCTAAAGACAGTAAGGCAAAATGAGGTATATACATATCTTTCTCAACTCAGGACAAGGGGGTAACGGATCTGGGACTTCAAAGGGAAGGAAAGCAATTCACAGGAAGAAAAAAAGTAATCAAATGTTTGCTGATTTGATAATCAAATTGTTGCTGGGCCATTCTGAAACAATAGGACATACAGAGAAATCATAACAGATTTTGCTAAGTTCCTTTCTGTCTATCACACTTAGCTCATAATATACTGTAGTTATTTATAGTAATAGCTCACTTCTTGGAATAGGTCCTATATCTGAATTCTTTTAGGCAGTTAGGGAGAAGGTGAAAGGTTCACCCTGAGCCTTCTGTTTCTTAAAACTAATCAGCCCAAAATAATCCACATGCCAAAGAGACACATTTTAGGGTGGTAAATTTTCTCCCCTACATTTTCTTGCTTTAAAAAATGGGGGATATGACAAAGATAACTTAGAAAATCATATTAAATCTTGGAGCTATCTGAATATAATCAACTATGCAAATATAATTAGAAATATGCTTAAACCATCAATCTACAAATGACTCTAGCTATACTGTATATTTTACTATATGCTTCTGAAGAAAGCTAGAAAATGGTAAAGTTTATATAGGCTTATAGAAATTATCCCATGTAAAATTTCTGGGAAGGGTCTTAACATTTTAATGTTTCATCCTTACATTAATTTTTAAATAGGCTTTCAAGGATTTATGATAGTGCTAAACTGTGATAAATAATTGTATTTACCAAAGGGTCCTATGAAACTGGAATTAGATTAAGAATTGATCACAAATCCCAGTTAGGTCCTGAAAAGTGTCTTTGTTCCTGTTTTTTCCCCCGATTGCTTTATTCTGAAAAACAACCAGTTTGAATTAAGTTTGCTTTGCCTTGAGGCACTCACTGTCTGGTCTTGTTCTTTTTTATTCAGTAATCCCTAAAGGGTAATTACTTTACCTCCTAATTCATATCTTGAAAATAGTTTTAAATTAGTCTTCAAAAAGTGGAGGAAAGATTCCTAGAAGGACATGCCATATATCCTCTCTTTGTCCTTCCAGACCTTCTTGCTATTCTGTTTTGACCTGCTATCTTCCTGAGAAGGCTGACAGGTACAGACCTGTATTGTGGCTACCCCGTATCGTCTGGCTTCTGGATGGCTTCAGCCAGCGGTAGCCCTGGTGGTAGATCTTAGGGGGTATGGCTCTGTGGGGTGGCCTGAAGTCAGCCGCCTCATTACATTGAAGGTCACAGCTGTGCTCAAGACAGTCTCCATTTAGCACAGAGATTGCGGAGGTTATTTGAATACAAAGTTGAAGGTGGTGGGAGGCAAGATTATTTTTTTCTGGGTGTGATAAAAAGACATTTAAAAATATTACATAGACGAATGTCATTTTCTGATTATATATATATATATTTTTTTAATGTTTATTTATTTTTGAAAGAGAGAGAGCATGAGTGGGGTAGGGGCAGAGAGAGGAGAGAGAGTCCCAAGCAGGGCCTGTACTGTAGGCACAGAGCACCATGTGGGGCTCCATCCAACCAACTATGAGATCACATGACCTGAGCCAAAATCAAGTCTGCCGCTAAACTGACTGAGCCACACAGGCACCCGAATTATATTTTAAAAGACTCACTCTGGGTCCTATGTGGAGAATCAAATGTAAGAGAATAAGAAGGGAAGTTTGGAAAGCAGTTTAGGAGGCTGTTGCTTTGAAATAGTGAGAGATAATTGGCCTAATGGATGTGGTGAGAAGTGCTGGATCCGGGGTGGATATGTTCTGAAGAGAGAGACATGACTTGCTTACAGATTGGCTATGGGCTTTTATAAGAGGAATTAAGTGTACCTTCAAGGTGGCTTGGCTTAAGGTGATTAGTTGTATGAAGCTCATCGTGTTTGTTGAGTTAGGGAGGTATAGTATTAAAGAGGAGCAGTTTGGGGGTTTATAAAATCAAGAGTTCTTTTTTGGGCTTGGTATGGTTTGCAAGTTGGAAATATCTTCTAGACATCTGAGTGGAGATAGTTGAGAATACAAGTCTGGAATTCATAGGAAATAAGAATTTTGTTAATATGTCTAGAGCAGACATGTTTACTGGGAAGTCATGAGCATGTAACTGCTTTGAGAGTGGGAAGGGAGTGATTCACCAATAGAATGTCAAGGTGTTGTAGGGCAGTGGATGGACAAGAAATTAAAATCAGAATCCTTAGAAACTATTTTTTTATTCTCTCATTTAGTATTGGATTTTGCTAAGGGGAGATTTCTAGTGATGTTAGATGTCTTGTACCTATGAATTCAGGTGTTCACCTGAAATAAGGCTGCTTTTGACAGCCAGCAACAAAAAACTGAAAACTGGAAATGATTTAAACAATAAGGAAATTTCCTAGCTCATATACCTAGGAACTCAAAGAAATGTCAGGTTTCAGAGCTAGTTGATTCAGGGGCTTAATACTATCATCAAGTTTGCATAATAAAAACAAAATCTGGTATTCTTTAGAGTCACTAGGGACTGGCTTCATCTTAAATTTGGTTACTTTTCAGTCATGGAATGTGTGTCAGGTGTCACTGGTCTATGGGTTTCCTCACTTAGTACCAGGAACAAGGGAGGCTGATGTGTTATGTTATCTCTACAGAGACAAAAACAAAAAAACAAACAAACAACTCACCCAGTAGTCTCCAGCAAATATTTCTTCATCTCTTTTCGGATTGCATTGGGTCACATGTTCCTTCCTGAACTTATAACTGCGGCAAAGACAATAGGATTTTTTTAATGGAGGAGTAGATGATTTGATATGAAGAGAATCAGGCGGAAAAGCGGGATGGGGAAGAGGCATTTCTAATATAAGGAAATATTAGAGAGGAGGTGGATCAAGGTTAATATTATTAGCATTTAGAAGTCTAATATGAATAGAATTAGCAGATTACTTTGAGTACATAAACTCTTAATGGTCAGATATAAGTGATAAAACAAAAAAGAATATATTTCCTTTTTATCTTTTTTAAAAAATTCTAATACACTTACAAGATGGTTAAACAAACGTGCCTCTAGACCTGTTTACATCATATTAATATGAAAATAAGTAGGAATGGGCAGAGTATTTGTTTTTATCCATCTGTTCTATTCCTTCGGCTGTGCCAGACTCTGACACTGCACTCTGGGTTGAATGTACCCTAATTAAATGGAAGTTTTTCAAATGTGATTATATGGTAATCATTTCTATTCTGCTCTAATTATAGGAAAGATGTTTTGGACTAATTTTTTACTACTGAGAACTAGATAAAAGTAGGGCCAACACAAATGGTATTTTATCCTCTAATTAATACCATAGCTACAACCTTATCATTCTAACAACATATAATCTTTGATGGGCAAGTTGTGGGAAGAAAAGATACACTGTCACTTAGCCATAAAAAAAGTCTCACTGTTATTGTACACAAGTGAAAAATGAATAAAATACCCTCAATGTTCGTCAAGGGAACTCTGTGATGTTAATTTTTCCATTTCCTGAAAAAATGTGTGAATATAATGAATAAATGCAAATTCTATTTAAATTAATAGAAGATCTGACAAAGTTACAAAATGTCTTTCCGTGTTAAAAATGCATTCTGAACCTAAAGCAAATGTGGTTCTCAATTATTCAAAATAAGTATGATGAGTTTGAAAAATATGCAACTTCCTAATCAATTTTCCATTACTTACAACCTTTCGTTATAAAGGGTTTTAAAAGTGCCTATTTTGGGTCACTCAAACAAGAAGGGATAAAAGAGAAAAATATCAGGCTAACAAAGAGCTCCCTGCTATGGTGCTCTTCAACTTTTAGACCATTGACTTTCCAAAACAAATAAGACCTCAGTGCAATATTTTATCCAAATTTGCAGAGAATAAGGTTCTGTATGTGCTATTGTATGATTTTCCAGGAAACCCGCATGGTATAACATATAGGGCATGTAGAAAAAGAGGTACTCTAAACTCTAGACACAAACCTTTACTTTTATAGTGTTAAGAAGTTGAAATATCCTCAAATTTATCCATGTCTGTCCCTCTTACTTTTCTTCATCTCCCTTCTGTGTATGCTGCCTCAACTATAATTGTATCAATCTGAACATAAACCAAGTTCTTCACTTCCTTACTATGAGCTCAATAACTTTACTTTACTAGAGATTATTTTTTCTTTTCAGAATGGGTGAATGGAGGACAACGCAAGCAAGCATCAGAGGGTGTACACCGTCTACCTTTTTGATGAGCCCTCCTCAATTTCTCTCGTCCCCACCTCCACAGAGAAACCTGAAGAATCAACCACATTCTTAGGGAATATGGTTCTTCTCACACATAGGCACCTGTGAGTCTCATTTCTTTTCTATAAACCAGCTTGTCAGAGAATCTTTTTCTGAATTAATACTCCTGTTAATGTTTGTGAATCCAGGTTTTTTCCCATCTCAACGTGTATCATTGGTGTAACTCAACAGAGGCTATCTCTGTTGAGTCAGCCTATCTTAACCCTCTTATACACTGTGAGTCACTAAGTGCCACATGGCATGGTCCAAAACAGGAGGATGACTCCTTCTTCATGTGAAAATGTTGGCCCTTCTTGCTGGGTCCAGGCCTTGCTTTGTACTCTCGGATTCCTTATTATGCTACCTTGGTGTTTAGTCATTTATTTTCTGTTGTTAGTGATTCACTTTTCCCTTAGTATTGGCTTGTCCCTTAGCATTCCTCTCAAACAAGGCATTTTGCCAAATTTGATTTGAAGGAAAATGGAAGTTATGCATGTAAAATTTTTAAAATTCGCTACTAAAATACATACATTTTGGGGAGTCTTCAATAGACACTGATGTTTTTCTCAATTTATGGTATTCAATATTATGATTTTAAGAAATCTTTATCTTCTTAATACACCCTGATTACTGACTTCATTTAATCATAAATTAAATTTATAACTTACACATAAATTTTCTATAAATTTATGTTTGAATTCTCTTGTTTCAAACATAGAGAATATAAAAAGTTGATACTTCATTGAAATAGGATTTTATACATTGATCAAAATGTTCAATAGGATTGGACAAAAATGCCATTAGATCACTAGAAAATGAACTCCAACCAATGTAGACTAGCTAGGAAGTCTGCTGGGAAATCTCAGAAAATAGTAGATGATATTGTCAAGCTGTCGGGATGCAACATGACAACAGTAGCTTCCAGGAAGGTAGTAAATCACAATAGAAATGGGTTAATGGTTCAGCAGTTATCGCAAAGAAAATAAATGTAAAATGTTGGGTGATTAGAACATGTAAACCCAAGTTTCAAGTTAAAAAGTAAATAGTAAAGAGCAATTTGAACATGCTAAAGAGAGAAGAAATGTATCAGGGAGACTACTTAGCATGTCTGACTCCAAATTGCTTCTATTTCTTTCACTGCTGTGACCTATAGCTTAGAAACTTCTGCACATAGGCATGTTACAGCTAAGATTTATAAAAACTGCTTTTTACCCCAAATCTACCTCATCTAAGGATATAAGGAAATATAAACAGAAGTGACTATGCTATGTTTAAGATTTACAGAAATGGCATGACCAGATTTCTGTATGCAAAGATGAACTGACCAAGGACAAAGAAGTCACACAACTTTTCCTTGGATGTCTACTGATGTCAGTCACCTTTTGACTCCAACTTCCTCCCACTTTCCCCTTTTGCTAACATAAAAGAAGCTGGAATTTCATGCCAGGGGAGACGGTAGTTTGGGACAATAGTTCACCATCTCCTCAGTTTGCTGGCTTTCCAAATAAAGTTGTTTTCCTTACCCCAACATCTTGCCTCTTGACTTACTGGTCTATTGCGTGGCAAACAGAAGGAGCTTGGACTCAGTTACAGAAGTCCCAGAAGTTTGCAGATTAATTCTTTTCATCTTTGCTTAATTATTTATAAACAGCAACATATCTTTACATTTACACTTTTATTAATAAAAATACCCACCCACTTTTAATGCTTATTACTTATTAGCGAGAATCTAATTTTAAATTTTTTAAAATTTAAACATTTCACATAGTAGTTTGAACTTGTTATGACTGCAGCCATTTTGAAATAGAGCTGGAGTGGCCACTGCAGAAAAAGTGCTTACCCTGCCTTTGTTTGAACTGGGCCATAACCTTTGCACTGAGCAAAACAGAAATTGTTCTAAGGAATTGCTTGAGAACAGACATCCTGATTAACAAACTAATGATTTGAGGTTTCTGAAGATATGATTAGTAGTCAATCAATGGATAACCTAGAACAACTGGTTAACACCCACTGAAAACTTTTTTTCCATCTTTAACTCATGTAATCAGCTCCCTTTCTTTTCCTCATAAAAGCTCTTATAATCAACAAAACTAAAAGTCAACCGACTGAATGAGAGAAGATATTTGCAAATTACATATAGGATAAAGGGTTAGTATCAAAAATCAATAAAGAACTTATCAAACTCAACACCAAAAAACAAATAATCCAGTGAAGAACTGTGCAAAAGACAAGAACAGGTACTTTTCCAAAGAAGACATTCAGATGGCTAATAGGCACATGAAAAGCTGCTCGACATCACTCATCATCAGGGAAGAACAAATCAAAGTCACAATGAGATACAACCTCACACCTGGCAGAATGGCTAAAATGAACAACTCAGGCAACAACAGATGTTGGTGACGATGTGGAAAGAGGGGAACCCTGCTGCACTGCTGGTGGGAATACTGGTGCAGCCATTCTGGAAAACAGTATGGAGGTTTTTCAAAAAATTAAAAATAGAACTACACTGCTACCCAGCACTTGCACTTATAGGTACTTATCCAAAGGATATAGAAGGGATGATTCGAAGGGGGCACATACATGCACCCCAATGTTTATAGCAGCATTATTGACAATAGCCAAAGTATGGAAAGAACACAAATGTCCAGTGACTGATGAATGGATAAGAAAGATGTGGTATATATATATATATATATATATAATGGAATATTACTTAGCAGTCAAAAAGAATGAAATCTTGCCATTTGCAGCAACGTGGATAGAACTTGAGTGTATTATGTTAAGTGAAATAAGTCAGAGAAAGACAAATGTCATATGATTTAACTTATGTGTGGAATTTAAGAAATGAACCAGATGAACACAGGAAAAGAGAAAGAAAAATAAGATAAGAACAGACAGGGAGACGAACCATAACAGGCTCTTAATTAAATATAGAAAACAATCAGGGTTGCTGGAGGGGAGGTGGGTGGGAGGATGTGCTAAATGGATGATGGGTATTAAGGAGAGTACTTGTTGGTATCTGAGCACGGGAAGTGGCTGGGACAAAGGTGTGAGGGGTTTTACAAGAGGAGATAATTGCAAACCTACTTAGTCATTGGAGAAAGAAAATGCTTGAAAGCCTGCTTTACCCTAAATTGCAGTTGATGGCTGGGCCTGCTAGTTATTAGCAAGACTGCATTAAAGCCTTCATTCCCCAGGTTGGGGGCTCCCCCCCACACCCCTATTTTGGTTCTTCCTGATGCAGCCACTGCGGGCCACCTACCTAAATGTAAGTGATGAATAACTAATTCTACTCCTGAAACCAATATTACATTATATGTTAACTAGGATTTAATAAAAATAAAATAGAATATGATGGTTTAAACAATAAAAGAAAAAGTTGCTTTTCCTCTACAAGCTGGACACTATTTCAGTGTCCGTCTGATTCTGTGCTCCCTGAATTGCAATTCTTTGATCCCGAATAAAATACTATTTGCCTCTTGTTGTGGTTCTTATTTTCAAGTTAACACTTTTTTTGTATCAAAAATTTAGTCATTGCCCTTTAAAAATCGTAACTTGTAATAGATAATATATTAATTGTTAGTTTTGGAATTTTTTTAATGCTGCTTCAATAGACATAGGAAAACAGTAATGGATTGCTTTAACATTTGATTTCAGTGCCTCGTCTAGTTGATCCAGTTTTTTTTCTCTCATCTTAAGTTGTATTGTATATCCATGTTTAATGTTTAATTTTCTTCACTTGTAGAACAAACTAATTGCTAATGTGAGGGAAAGCAGTATAGGCTCTGGAGTCAGACGTACCCAGTTCTACCACTAACTGGGAGATAGTAAAGAAGAAACAAGGTAAGTTACTTGGATGTGTATGAAATATTTAGGTCCTAGAGAAGCAGAGAACAATCACAACCAAAAAAGCAGTTATAGATATCTTCATCAGAGTAGAATATGGACATTTATAGGTTAACTAGATGAAAAAAGAAAAACTTTAAAAAAGATTCAGTTGATATAGGATAATAGGTAAGCAAAACATGTGTTAACAAAATGAAAATGTTTAGAAAGATGTGTAAGAAACACTAAAGCATGTAAAGAGTGCCCTTTGGCTTAGCAACGAAGAGATCTTCAGTGATATTGGCAAAGGCAGATTCAATGTAAGTGGCGTGGAGGTGGGACCAAGATGGAGAGGCTGAAGCCGGAGGTGAGGAAAGAGAACTTTCTTCCTGAGCATTTGTTCATTCAATAAATACTTAGCCCCTACAATGTGTGATTCACTGAATAGGCTCTAAGCATATAATAGTGAACAATTCTCCCTGCCCTTAATAAGCTTAGGCTGTGGAAGAATATGTTTAAATGCCAATGGGAAAGGATAAGATGAAAATATGCTGAGAGAGAATATATAACTGATGGTAGGAGGTGAAACGAAAAGCGGCCGGAATCCAGAGCCAAGGTGGAGAACTTCCCTTAGGGAGAAGAAACAGTATTTCTGGGCTGGGTGAAGCTAGGGTAGGAACAAGGAGAGGATCTAAACCTTACTTAGTATAGTTTCCTACAAACGGACAGCTCAGCTTGCGAGTTCAGACTCCTGTCACCGCTGATTTATGCACCATATGTGAATACATGAGTGTGAGGGAACGAAGGTGGGCTGGTCCCTCCTAAAAAGTTACTTTAAGCAGCTATTTCTTCCTGCAAATACGTATCTGCAGCTGATATTTTAGTCGAAATTAGCCTTGGAAATATTTATGTAATTATTACATCAGGTCTTCGCATTGAGGTGGTTTCACTTTTATAAAATGATCGGGAAATAGAAATCAGAGATTAGCCAAGAAGTCACATTTAATAATACGTCTTATTAATTGAACCCCCAAACTATAAACCTATAGACCAATGAGGAGGTTAAGCTGATCTATCTAAAAATTGCCTTAGTCATTGATGTAATTTTTTTCTTTGCAAAACCTGCCTTTGTGGTGACTGCTCCTGAGGTGGAAAATCTGTAGTTACAGGAAGTGCCCTGCCCACAGCGGCTTCTAATTTCAAATCTCTCCCGGGTTTGGGGGAGACTTTTTATTGGTTGCAGGATGTTTGAATCGCGCAGCGGACCGCCCCCGCTTCCCTGTCCCGCGCCTGCAGCCTTGACCGCTGGAGCCTAACCCGAGACCGGGCTACGGGGAACCAGAAGATTCCGGACGGATACTGTGCCGGCTCCCCACGCTACCCTGGCGCCGCGCCGTCTGAGTATTCCGTGAAACTCTCAGGACATCTTAGACCTGGGAACCATCATGCAGTTTGTCCTCCGCCGGCGTAGGAGCAGTATGCTAAGCCCTGCAGACCGTGTACGCATGCGTGAGAGACGGGCCGTCGGCGTGCGTGTGGCGTCACGCGCGCGCCCTCTAAACTTCCTTGTTTTTCTCTAGAGTGGGTGAGTGAATTTCTAAGTGGGTTTGCGGCTTCTTATATGAGGGCAGGGTGCTTCGGGTTCTGGATGGGTATGACAAAGAGGCAGATTTAGTTTAGATCAAAACAGGGTGTAGTTATTGCAGAATGAGCTTTCATACTTACATATAGCGTGAGTCTGCTGTGGTTAATAGCCTGCTTGGCGTTTTGTGAGCAGCTGACTTGAGTTAATACAAGTCCCCGCCCTCACTGAACTCACTGGATTGGGGAAGGTTGGGGCGTACGCATTAAAATTAATATTGATATTAGTGTGTGTCCTAGTCAAGAAGTATGTGAAATAAGATTGAACCTAGAAAGCACAAATTAATATCAGTTCAGTAGTTCTTTCGATTATGTATAGGGGCTGGAGAGAGGAGACAACCGGTATGTTGTGGAGTAATAAGCTTTTGGTGTCCAGTTTGCGTACACAATATTACAATGGCCAAGGGGATTAAAGAACAAAACTTTTCAATCCCCCTCTTTTCCCCAATAGCTTGTATATTTTAAAGCACAATTTTGGTAAGGGACATTGTTAGTGTGGGTTTTCACAGATCCTAAAACGGACTTTTAGAGGTAGTTCTTTAATTAGGAAACTAAATAGAAAAGGCTGGAATTTCACTGTCTTAGGGGAATGGTTGTATTGATCTTTGTAATAAAATTATAGACTAATCCACCCCACTGCCAACAATGATTACTGACTTAAAGGAGAGGAAAAATAAAACTAAGTCAAAGAAGCTTAAAGCGATTCTTCACTGCATTTTGGATAAAACATTGGTCTTTGTTTTCAGCAGCAAGCTGTCAGATTCCCTAGTTGAATTTGCTTTGGACAGTATTTTGAAGCAGATCTGATATGCCCCTTGAATTAATAAAAGAAGTGAATGGAGTGCCTGAAGTTGAGCTGCTAAGTGAATTAAGCAAAGTAGATATCAGATCTCTACAGCCAGGTTGTGATTATAGCAAAAAATACATCCAGGTAAGAATTTTCATAACTCAGAATGCTTTTTGTCTTCCAAAAGGGAATGCTCATTTTTATGTTGAGCTTATAAGAGTTGTTTTAGAAATGGTTTTATGTGTGTCATAGTGACTGTTTTGATGTTGTTGTTCGTAATTATTTAGCAGACATTGAATTGTTTTGTGATACAATGGAATAAATTTTGAGGGTACAGCGATGAGTGGATATAGTCCTTAAACTAAAGGGCACTGATTTTTTCTAGGTTTGGACAGGTTACCTAATCTCTAATTATAATAAGTTGGTATTAGAATCATGGTATGTGAACATTTAGGAGGGAATTTTTGGTTTTGACAAGTTAGGTCTGGAAAATGGATCTGGAAATTAAAGGATGACTGACATACCTTTTATTTTGGGTCTGATAGTCTTAATTTGCATATTGAAGTGTTTGGATGTTACCCAAAAACTGTGGGAGACACTTAATTTTAAGCAGGACAGAGACATGATTCACGTTGAGTTTAAATTACTCTGCCTCCTGTGTGAAGAATATATCAGAGAGGGCAAGGTTAGCGGAAGGATAATTAGTTAAGAGGTAGTTGCAATAATCTAGTCTAGAGTTGATGCTGGTCTGAGCCAGGGACAGAGGATGGGAAAGAGACAATATCATAATAAAATTATAGTAATAACAAAAGTTAACTTTGAGCTCTTTATAGAAGTTAGGTGGTATTTTAAGTGTTTTGCATATATCGATTCATTTAATCATCACAAAACCCCATGAGTTAGGTCCTATTATTCTTCATCTGTACATGAGGATACTGCATTTCCAAAAGGTTAAGCTTAAGGCTTGGCCTGAGATACAGCTAATAAGTAGTAGAGTTGGCATTAGAATCTCGACATTCTGCTTTCAAACTGACAGAATAAAGAAGCAGAAGCAACAAGTCTTGGAGAACAATTAGGTGAGAGAGGTAAAGAGGAGTTCAGGAAATTTCCATGTTTTTAAGCCCTGTCAGCCTTGGAAAGATAATAGGAATCACACATTTAGGAAGAAAGATGAGTTCAGTTTTGGATATCTTCAGAGGTTTTTGGAGGTATCCAAGTGGTAATATCCTGTAGGCAAATGGATTTGGAGCTTAATGGGTTCCCTACTCAGGAAGATTTGGTCCAAAGAATAGAATGAGGAGTGTTGAAGGATTTCAATGAAAGAAGGTAGCATGAATAAGCGTCTGAGTTGATCCAGAGGTGTAGAAGAAAAAGCAGGAGAGAGCGGTGTCTTGGGTATTTAGTAAGTTTCAAGGAGTGAGTAATATCAGTAACTTTTACGTAAATTGCTGTTTGGTAAGCACTCTCCTAAGTGCTTTATATATATCCCACTTTTAATCCTTGGAAGAACCCTGTAAATAGATATTATTATTCCCATTTTATAGTTGGGAAAACAGATTAACAGTTTAATTCATTCAAGGTTAGATCCAAGGTTAGCTAGTAAGTGGCTGAGTGGGATTTGAATTTTCATGGTCTTTGCTACTAACCAGAGCATTATGTTGCTGCTAGATACTCAGTCTAAGGTCTGAAAAGCATCTGTATGATTTAATAACCAAGAAAGTATAGATCATTTAAAAGACTAATGTTGCTCGGTCGGCTTTTTAGTGATTTGAGAATTGAATGTGGGTTGAGAAAGTGAAAGCAGGAAATGTCTTTTGAAGAATGTGTAGTGGTATTTTGATATTTTAATTATGGTAAGTTGTAGTCTTGAAATGGGAGTGGAAGACTTTTTAATTGTAGCCAAGTCAGTTTTGCATTTGGTTAACAGTGACTGGCTTTTGTGCTACCTAAAATCAACTTCATAACTACTGCACTAAAGTAAAATAAAATAAATTCAATTTTTAAAAATTAATCTGCATTTCCTTTTCTCTTCTGTTCTGCCCTTGTCCTGTCCCTCTTTCCCCAACACACTTACATTCAAACTCAAACTCACGGCCCTGGTCACAAACTTAACTCCTATAAGAGTTTAGCATTCTAAAAAGGAGTGGAAGTCCTGAAGATAGGCTGGCTGGATTCAAGCACAGATACACGATATACTAGCTATGTAATTGGAAAAGTGATTTTACCTGTCTATACCTTATTTTTTTCACTTGTAAGCTAGGAATTATAATATCCCATTTCATAGAAATGCAGTGAAGATTAAATGAATATTAAATTCAAGACATTTAGTCAATGCTGGTAAAGATAATGATATCATCAACAAATACTTTTGGGCAAGGCTTTTACCTGGTATCAGTTTTCAGTGAAAATAATGTACCATAATCCCATTGACCAGTGACAAAATTATTTTGCAGTTAGCAGCATTGAAGTTTCAAAGACTCTACTTCAACAAGCCCTTCAAAGACCATATTAGGGGTCTTAGAAATGAATTTACATTTTTACATATCTGTAAAATTTACACACATGGGAAGTTTTAACCTAGAGTGGTCAAGATTGGTGTCTCTTTCCATTTTTGACTTCCCCTCCATTGCATTTTCTGTCTTATCAAGTGGCCTTTGGAATGATTGAGAACAGTTTTGGAATGTAGCTAAGGGGAAGTTGACTTGTGGAATAATATTAGTGAGATATGTTTGTGTGGTTTGCAGCTACTTCCACTTGCAGGAAGGATATGCCAGCTCTCCTGATATAGGAATGTTTCCCAGGAACATTCCAGCTCACTGGGTAGTGTAGGAGAAAAATAATGGGGCCAGAAGTTGTACCAGGGTATGAAAATATACTGTCACACCTAGCGTGGGGTGTATATAGTTGGTAGACAAAAATAAGTACTGAAACTATGGAATCTGAAGCTTTGAGGACAATTGTTAACAAATCTTACAGCTAAAATAGGAAAGAGACTCAATAGAAATTTTTTCAAACTTGACAACAGTCCTAAAAATTTACATGAGGTTACTAAGAATGAGTGGCGAAATTAAATACAATTGTTGTAAACTATCAATAACAAAAATAAAATTTTAATCAACTATGCTATAGGGAAAATGGAATTTCTTTTATATTTTATATAGAAACCATGCAGGGCTCAATTCCAGGAACTGTGAGATCATGACCTGAACTGAAATCAAAAGTCAGATGTTCAACCAACTGAGCCACCTAGTGCCCCCAATTTTTCAGTGTTAGTCCTTTATTACAATAATTCCTTTTAGTTAAAAATGAACATGTTAGTATTCAGTAGGGTTAAAACAAGGAAATACCTTTTACTTATTTCTCATGATTATCACATTTTCATGAACAATTCTCATTTAATTCATGAGTATCACATTTTCATGAATAATGCTCATTTGTTAAAGTTAGGTCAAAGTGTATGATGTCTGTTCTTTTATCTATCTGAATGAATCTCTTATTTT
Organism: Crocuta crocuta; assembly: GCF_008692635.1. Classification (NCBI taxonomy): domain Eukaryota; kingdom Metazoa; phylum Chordata; class Mammalia; order Carnivora; family Hyaenidae; genus Crocuta; species Crocuta crocuta. The sequence continues at coordinate 38,840 of NW_027531893.1, forward strand.
TCAGATCTCAGTTTGAATACTTAATTCTTTTTTAAAGAAAAAAATTTTTTAAAGTTTATTTTTGAGAGAGAGTGAGACAAAGCTCCCACAAGCATGGGGGAAGGGCAGAGAGACAGAAAGGAAGGAGAGAGAATACCAAGCAGGCTATGCTCAGCACAGAGGCCAATGCGGGACTCGATCCCATAACTGTGAGATCATGAGCTGAGCCAAAATCAAGAGTCAAATGCTAAACCACTTGAGCCACCCAGGCACCCCAACATAACCTTTTTTTAACCTGCAAGTATCTCTTATGTTTCTTGAATTTTACTAAAAGCATTTTACTGCTGAATTCACTTTTTAGTATACAGTTCTGCAAGTTTTGACAGATGTATAAGAATGTATAACCACAAACATAATTAAGCTGTATAACAGTCCATCACCCCCCAAAATTTTATAGTCTGCTGCTACTCCCAATTCCAACAGCTGGCAACCACTTTTACCAATTTTCTGACAGTGTGCTTTTGCCTTTCAAAAATGCCATGTAGATGGAATCCTGCACTAAGTAGCCTTTTGAGACTGGCTTCTTTCACTTAGCATGATGCATTTGAGGTTCTTCCATGTTGCTATATTTATTAACACTTTTCCTTTTTATTGGTGACTAGAATTCCATCACAGCCCATTCCTTCGTTCCTCAGTGTAGCAGTATTTGGATTCTTTCCAGTTTCTTTTTTATAATGATACATAAAGCAGCTATAAATGCTCATACAAATTTTTACATAAACATAGATATTTATTTTATTTGGGTAAATGTCAAATGGTCAAATAGTTCTTAAGCAACAGTGTGTAATCCAGCTTCTAGGCTGATGTGTTGCAGTTCAGTAGATTTGGTTGGTCAGGAGACAGGGAGTCCAACAGATCCAGCTCCTACTGTGCACGAAAGCATTTGTATCCCATTTGAGAGGCCCTGACCTCAGGAAAACCCCACTCTTAATAATAGGGTGATACATTTTTAATATCTAACACCAGTTCACTTTTATCCTGGAAGCTAACAGATTTCTGGAGTATAAGCTGACTATTATTTTTACTCTCAGCAGTGACTGCGTCAGTTTTCTATCCTGTCTTCCTCATTCAAGACAGTACAGTGAGGATCAAAAATCATCCTGTGTGTATAGAAGGGATTTCTTGTGCTGTAGAAAAGGAACCTTGAAATTATGAACCTGGGAGATTATATAGGACAGCTATCCAACTGCCTTCCCCTCCTGAGAGACGGAGAGAAACTAATCTCCCTAATGTACGTACATCATTTGCAATGTAGAGGAATGTCTCTAGGTTTCACCCACCCCTTACTGAAATGAAATGTAAACATAACTGGGGACATAAATCCCCCCGAAAGTCTCTCACTTTACAGTTGTCTTTAAACTTCAAAGCTTAATTTTTAGTTCAGCATCCAATTTTCTCTGCTCACTTCAGCTGAAGATAAGGAACAAGTTTTATACCACACAGTCAACTGAGGGTGTTTTTTTAAACGTTTGAATATTTTTTTATAACTATCTCTAGGAGCCAGTCATACTGTTTGTTTTTAGTTGATTTCTGCTTTTCACATAGGAAGCACAATACTAAGGGCATACATGCTACTCTTGGAAACAGAGTTGTTAGGGGTCCTCAGAAAGGATGTGGATCAATCAGGCAACACAGGTTGACAGGGTCCATCTGTCCAGACAGATGGTCTGCCATCTGGGAAGCCTTACTGCCCTCTATTCAGTCCTAGTACTTCAGTTTAGTCCTTGTGGCCAGAGAGACCGCTTGAGGACAGTTCGTTACATGTGGCCTACTTGCCCAGTTCATTTGCCCTATAGGTTGTGGAAACATTTGGAAGTATCTTCTATTGAAGGTACAGGCTGGGCCATACCCTGCTGGCTCCTAGTTAGAGCCATCAGGTGGGGGACACAGTTACTCTTTGGAGTTCCCTATAGTTTGTGAGAGCAACTCCAGTACCTTTTCCTTTGCGGTGAGGGGAAGTCTTCTGGAATAGTTATGAAAGACAAAAATTAAAATGCTTTCTTTCCCCTTTACCTCCTGATGTGTGAGGAGTTCCTTTTCCAGGTTTGGAGGGGGGGTGGGGTTCCTCCCCAAGTGCTGGACATTTCTCCCTGGTTACTTGAGTTTTTTGTTCTCCATTGTTATAGACCTGTGTGTCTCATTCCAGAAATCACATTTTTCAATCATTCTGGACTCTCGCTTAGAGCTTTCATCCAGTTGGATCAGGTGCAAGAGTAACAGAAGCATCTGTTTGAGTTGTTTGATTAATCTGATTGAGGTTCTCTTGATTGCTTTGTGTCTTGATAGTGTGTTCTTTCCTGTTTTGTTCTTTTCCATATGCCTCTGTAATTTGTTGTTGTAAGCTCTGGCTCTTGCGAAGAGCAGTGGAAACCATATTCAGTAGTTTTTATTCCTGGAAAAGTGCAGGCCTTTCTGCTAGACCTTTTGTGTGGTGTGTTGAGTTAATCTAGTGAGAAGTTGAGAGAGGTTGGGGATTTGTTGTCTGGTTACTTCAGCATACTACAAGCTTTAATTCCTTTAGAGTTCCTTTGTATTTAGTATGAGGTCTGGTCTGCCAGACGGGACCAGACGGGTTTTCTCATTGTCTAGTTTTAGATCTTTTCCTTGTCTTCAGCCTCCGCTAAAGTTTCTCTCCTATCTCTTTTGCTTTTGTGTCAGTAGCGGGTCATGTTGATTTTGTCTGGACATTTTGTTAGTCTTGGCAATGAATGAATGTTCTCTCTTCTGGTTTAGCCTCAGTCTTTTCAGGCAACGTCACCTCGGTCTTGTGAGTGAGGTCTTCTCAGTGATTCTGCCCTGTCCTTAGCTGTAGGTCTGGCCCTCACACCTGTATACCTATTCCTGCTTATCCCTAAAAGGAGTAAAGAGTGGTGTTTTTTTTTTCCCCTACAGTGGGTTTTCACTGAAGCTCTAGTAAGATGCATAGGTTTCTTGCCCTTCTCCCAGCAGTGCAAGGACATTGTTCTGAGAAAGATGGGGAACATCCAGGCAGGGTTTCCTACAGTAACTGCTACCAGCCTTGCCCCCGACCCCTTCTTGGCCTGAACTTTGTCGGGTTTGTGGAGAAGAGCTTGTAAGTGGGTGAGCTCCTCTAGTGTTTGCAGCTCCTAAGAGCTTCATTTCCTCTCACTACCTACACTTAGCAGCTTATTAAAAATGTTAGATGGGGATGCCTGGGTGGCTCCGTCACTTAGGTGTCTGACTTCGGCCCAGGTCATAATCTCGCAGTTCGTGAGTTTGGGCTCCACATCAGGCTCTCTGCTGTCAGCGCAGAGCCCACTTTGGGTCTTCTGTCTCTCTCTCTCTGTCTCTCTCTGTCTCTCTCTCTTCTCTCTCTCTCTCTCTCTGCCCCTTCCCCACTTGCACTCTCTCTAGTTCAGAAATAAACATTTAAAAAAAAGTGTTAGATGAATTTTCTGACGCCTGTCAGGCAGCACTTGCCATGTACCTCAGGTAAGCGAGTGGTTGCCCCCCATCTTTCCTTGAACATTTTCCCTGTACATTTCTGAGTAGTTGGTTGCCTTGCGTCCTCAACTCCCTCTTGCCCTTCTCTTGCTGGAGGTACTTCTCTTTTCGTAGATTTCTGATTAGTTGGTTGTCTTTTGACTTCAGTTCTCTGGTGGGTCAAGAAAGATGTTGAAATGTGTACATTGTCCACCTTTTTGTTGTTCTTTCCAGCTTTCTGCCTCCTAAGTGGAACTATTTACTTGCACTTTTGACCGAATCCTACATGACTGATAACCTTGTTTTAACTTTTTTTTGGATTCCTGTCTTAAAGAAAAATTGCTCTATGCGCATAGCTTTTTGTTGTTGTTGGTTACATCCAAGTGTAGAATATTAGTTTGGGAGATCTGTTTTATAGGATCCATTTAAAAATTTTATTAAACTTTTATTTCTATATGGAAGTTTTCAAACTTCCTATATATAGGACCTATAATATATTTATTCATAGAATCATTAAATTTTAGATCCAGAAGAAATTATAGAGACTACTTCATTTTGTCTAAGAGACTCTGATTAAGTAACTTTTTAAAGCAGACAGCTGGTTCATTACAGAAGATCAAGGCCTAAACTTCTTGTGGGCCTTTGTCCATTGCATCATCCACACAGACCTTTCTTATGAAATGACCATGCTGCACATTTTAACTCTATTCAAAAAATTTTTTCAATGTTTATTTATTTATTGTGAGAGTGAGAGAAAGAGCACCAACTGGGGAGTGGCAGAGGCAGAGGGAGAGAAGATCTTGATCTCATGAACTATGAGCTCATGACCTGCACCAGTCAAAAGTTGGACACTTAATTGACTGAATCACCCAGGCACCCCTTAACTCTTCTTTATAGTGTTTATTTCTTTCCAGGAGCAAACTCTTCATTTTCCTTTAGTAGAGTATAACTTTTTAGGTTAAAATGGAACTGAAGTTGAGCCTGTTCATCTTTATCTGTAAAATAAGGAATCAGATAATATTTGATTAATAAGATTGTTTAAAAATTAAATTGTGAACATAAATAATTAGGTCTTCTGACATTGCTCTAGTAAAATCACTTTCATGTCTTAAATATGGTGACTTGAACACAGTACTTCTTTTTAAATAAAAGTATTGCTTTTTAAAAAGTTATTCCCATTTTTCCTTATTTCTTGGTGTTATAGTAAATTCTTTTTGCTTTTCTGTATAACTATTTTTCTTTCATTTTAGGGAAAACTCTCGACTATCTCTTCTTTAACTTCTGGTGGAAACAGAACAGCTGTTTTGAAGATTGCACTACAAGGTATACAGTATGATGAAAATTATCTCTCCTTAACTTTTGCTTATAATCTACAAATGGATAACTTAATATACATTCATACTCACAAAGGCACAAAAATAATTTCTAATGGGTACATACACACAGTAGTGTAAAAAACTGTAGAATGGAATAATTTTTTTCATTTGTTATGGAGCTTTTCAGTGTTTCTAAAGGAATGTATCTGTTTTATCGTAGTTGTCAAGTATATTGGCATAAAGTTATTCCTAATATATTTTTGATATACTTTTATGTTGGTAGGATCTGTAGTGATATCCTATTTATTGATTTGATAATTTGTGACTATTCTCTCTGTCATTTTTCCCTCCTGATCATTCTGGCTAGAGATGTGTTTTGTTGATCTTTAAAGCCAACTTTTCATTGATTCTTCTCTGTTTTTCAGCTTTGTGTAACATTTTATTCTTTTTAATCTGCTATTAACTCTACTCAGTGTACTATTAACTTTTTTTTTAATGTTTATTTTTGAAAGAGAGAGACAGAGAGAGAGTGTGAATGGGGGGAGGGGCAGAGAAAGAGGGAGACAGAATCTGAAGCAGATTCCAGGCTCTGAGCTGTCAGCACAGAGCCCAACACAGAACTTGAACCCATGAACTGCGAGATCATGACCTGAGCCACAGTCGGTCACTTAATGGACTGAGCCACCCAGGTGCCCCATTATTCTAATATTATATTTTTCTACTCTGAAAGTTCATTTTGAGATTTTTTTATGTCTTCCATTTTCTCCTCATCATGTTCATGGCTGGTAATTGTTTTTTTTTTTTTTTTCTGGATGCTGGACACTTAGAATTTTATATTATTTAATATTGATTTTATTTGCTATCCTTTAAATACTATTTGTCTTTATTTTCGGATATATTTAATTTTCTTAGAATCAGTGTGGTTAGTGGTTAGCTTTGTTGGGGTGTGGATAGAACAGCCTTTATTTTCAGGCTAATTTGGCCTTATCACTAAGAAAATAACCTTTCTGACAATTCTACTCTGGGCCTTCCATATGAGGATTCCATTCTGTCTGGTTGGAACCAGAACAGTTCCTATCCCTATGTGAGTGTCAGAATTGTTCTGCCTATTCCTTTCAAGTAGTTCTTCCACTTCATGAAGTTCTTGCCTTCGTGCACTTGAAGGTCAGTATTCAACCAAAGACCTGTAGGCACCCATCTTCAGGTCACCAGAGCACTCCCTGTCTGGCCTGCTGTCCTCCACTTGACACTCTTCTCTGCAAATTCTAGCTACCTTAGTATCCTCATATCTGAACTCTTCTGAATTCAGTGAGGTTGTTGAGCTTTGTTTGGATTTTAGCTCCATTTTCTGCTGCCTGGAAACTCTCCAGGAGGTAAGCTAGGGTATTGGTATATTTTCCTTCTCCAAGAGATTGCTTTCTGGGGCACCTGGGGGACTCTGTCCCAATTCAGTTCAGGTCATGATCTCACTGTTCGTGGGTTTGAGCCCTGAGTCAAGCTCTGCACTGATAGTGTAGAGCCTGGAGGCTGCTTCAGATTTTGTCTCCCTCTCTCTCTGCCCCTCCCCTGCTCATGCTCTGTCTCTGTCTCTCTCTCAAAAATAAATAAACATTAATAAAAAAACAGATCGCTTTCCTACTTCTTCTTGTCTGATACCTGAAAACTGTTTTTGCATTTTTTTTTTTTTTTTTTTTTTTTTTTTTTTTAGTTTTCTAGTTGTTTTAAGATGAGAATACATCCAGTCTCTATTAGTCCATCATGGCCAGAAATAGACCTCTGATAGATCATTTCAAATATTAACCAAGTGTGTTGTATTTTGATTAGAAGCCACTATGGATTTGTGGAACATTAGTGTTTCAATTTATGCATATACTTGTTTTGAGGAGGTGGATTCAAGAATAAGTGAAAGGATGGGGCGCCTGGGGGGCTTAGTCGGTTGAGCGTCTGACTTTCGCTTAGGTCATGATCTCGCAGTTCCTGGGTTCGAGTCCTGCGTCGGGCTCTGTGCTGACTGCCAGCTCAGAGCCTGGAGCCTGTTTCAGAGTCTGTGACTCCCTCTCTCTCTGACCCTCCCCTGCTCACGCTGTCTCTCTCTCTCTCTCTCTCTCCTAGAAATAAATAAAACATTAAAAAAAAAAAGTAAGTGAAAGGAGACGATGTGCAGCTATGCGGTAGTTGTTTCACTGATGAGTGCCACCAGACCTGACAGACTTCTGAGTCACATACCCAGGACTGTCAATTTGGCAAAGATCTTTCATATACTCTATAGATTCATAAAAATCTGATATGATGGCAGTTTCTTGGAGTAGTTGAGTATTTGAAAGCTGATAAGAATGAGACTTTTCTCCGATGATATAACTGAGTCGTTAGTGTTTGGCCCTGCTGCACTGCTTGTAGGAGGTGACCTCTGGAGAAGGAAGACTGTGGGGATTCTTTCCCAAAGCCTGAAAAATCCAAATGACATTACTTGTAGAATATCCATTCCTTATTTCCCAAGTAAATTTCATTTTCAAAGTCACAGATACTTTGGTCTTTACATCACTCTGTTCTTTTACTCTTCAACTTGTGAGTGCTAGAGGAGAAAATCACTTTTCTAGAATAAAACTTAATGTACTGGACACTGTAGATTACTAGAAGTTCAATAGAAGTTAACTACTTTGGGATGATGTGCTATATAGTATAAAAATTGAATAATTACTGTATTCAATTTCTTTTGATTATAAACAGAAAATAAATAGTGGTTATTGTGTGCTGTTAATATGATATGTATAGAAGTTTATATAATATATTCTAGTTGAAACTTGTTATAATTTTGATTTTGGTACCTAGTGGCATTCTGTGCATTATTTTTGCTATATTTAAAGTTAACTAAAAGTAAATGAAAAAAATTTTAATTCTCCATAATTGCACTTTGAAGTATTGTTTTTAGAATATAGCTGTCATCAATTTTCTTATGTGTATAAAACTATATGTAATTTTTTTTGTATGTGTGTTTTTTTTCTATAGAACAAGAAAATTCAGATTCAGAGATCAACACCATCAATGTATTATTTTTTGGAAAATTAGCAAAGGACTGTGCAAAAGTTTTCTATGAAGGGGTAAACTATTTTCATATTATTTTGTTGTTTTAGAAGTAGATTTAAAATTATTGATATTCATCCTGTAGATCTTTTTTGAAACAGATTCATTATATATTTGTAGTTATATAAAAAATGATACTCCAGCAACATTTTTTAAATTGCAATATTCTTAAGAGATTGTAAACTTTATCATTGACATAAAAGGAGACAGATTTTTCCCTTACTTCATTTTAGTGTTTAATGTTCAACAGGATGTCTTAAAGATATGTACATTTTCCCCTCACTTAATTAAAAATAATTCTTAATAGCTAAAAACTAATATAAACTATAACTGTATTTTTATATTATTTTCTGATAATTGTTTCAAAATCCATGCCTCCTAAATCCAACAAGATCCTACCAAACTGATGCCAATTGCATATTAATAGGAACTGACACTATGACCAAGTGGGATTTATTTTAGGAATACAGTTTGACTCGTCACACAACAATCAATCCTTATAATACATCTCATTGATAGAACAAAGGGAACAAACAAATAGTTGTCTTAATTGATAAAATTCTACACCCTTTTATAAGTGGAACACTCAGGAAACTAGGAATAGAAGGGAAACACTCAACATGATACGGATCATTTATGAGAAACCACAGCTAACATCAAATTCCATGGTAAAGGAATCAAAACTTCCCCCTAAGATTAGGAACATAACAAGGTTGCTCTTCCATGTTCTACTAAAAGTTCTAGCCCCAAAGACAAAAGGGCAACTATTGTGTTTCCATTCCTGTGAATATATGGAATAGGCAAATTCATAGTGTTTGAAAGTAGATTAGAGGTTACCAGGGGCTAGGGTTGGGAGGAAGGGATGGGGAGTTATTGCTTAATGGTTAGAAAATTTCTGTTTGGGATGATGAAAATGTTTGGAAATAGATAGTGATTGCATACATTGTGATTGTAATTAATGCCACTGAGTTAGACACTTAAAAATGGTTAAAATGGCAGGGTGCCTGGGTGGCTCATTCTGTTAAGCATCTGACTTCGGCTAAGGTCATGATCTCAGAGCTTGTAGGTCAAGCCTCACATTGGACTCTGTGCTGACACAGAGCCTAGCTCAGAGCCTAGAGCCTCCTCCAGATTCTGTGTCTCCATCTCTCTGCCTCTCTCCTGCTTGCACTCTGTCTGTCACACTCTCTCTCTATTCACTGAATAAACACTTTTTTTTAAGAGTGTTTTAGAGCAGAAATATGCAAGTAAAAATGCTCTGAAGTATGAATACATGTTCCAGATACAGTAGGGAGTCAGAGTGTCTAAATTCCAGCAGGTATGACTGGGCAAAACACTCAACTCCATTCAGCTTTTTTAATTTTAATTTTTAGAGATTAAAAAGTTCTTTCAAATTTTTTATTGTTAAAAAATCTCAAGTTAAACATTAAGAAAATTAATTTTAAAATCTTTAGATAAGTCATAAGATAGGAAAAATAATACTTACCTTTCTGGATTGTCATATGGATTAGAGATAGATGTACCTACTGCTGGGAGTAGGTGGAAACTCAGTACATGGCAGCGTTGTTATTGTTGTTACCACTTTTTATCTTACTGAAATTAGGTGTAGCCCCAATGATGAAGAGCAGTATAGAGAAAGGCATCTGAGAGTCTGAGCCCCAGAGTGTGGCTTCCAGTTAATTACTGGATTTTGAATAACTATTGATAATCTCCAGGTATACATTTAATCAGATATGAAATGAGAATGTTGGATTAACAGAGTTCTGAATAATTCTGGCATACTATAATTTCAGAAAGTGATGATGTATAAATAGTTCCATGGACTTGAGAAATGGTGCTATTTTTGTAAATTCTGTCTTTGGAATCTAGAATAAAGATCTATTTCAAGGAAATTTTAAAAATATCTACCCTTTTTTTTCTTCTACAAGGATTTTTGGGAATAGATTGCCAAACTCAAGTTTTGTCTTTCTGCTAAAGCTTTTGTAAAGAGGTGGTAAATCAGTTAATTTTTTTCCTACTTTATAATTTGAAAGAAGGGAAGGAGAATCAGTGTAGTGATTTTTCCCTCCTGTGAAAGTTGTGATTGAATCACTGGTATATTTTAAAGTCTTACTTTAAAATTTAGAATTTAAGGAAATCTGGTATTTGCTGTGTAATTTATGTGCTGACATTCCTAGGACTTTTCATCAAACTTTTTTAGAACGATAGAGTAATTGTGGGTACAGTTTTAAAAACTTGAGATATATAGCTCTAATCTAGTTGGTGTGGCACAGCAAAGTTCCAGAAGCAAATATACTTAAAGAAGTGTTACCTGACCGTCTGCTTCTGGCCACTTAGGTAGGGTAGGAGTCAGTGGCTCTATAATAGCTGTTTAGATAGAGCAGTTTTGTGAGTGCCTCCAGTAATGGCATGTTATTATTATTATTCTTGCCCTTGAAGACAGGACTTTATTTCAGCTTAGGTAAAATAATTAATATTCATGATGGCAGTTCTAAATTATTAAAAATTCATTGCTTAAGAAGATCTGAAATCATGCCTTTTTTTAAGGGAGATATTCTTCAGAAATGATGAGGTGGAGGAGAAAGGAGAATATGGATGAAAGTGAGACCATTAAGTAGGTGTTTAACAAGGGAAGATTCACTTATTTGGGGGGGAAAATAACCCTTACATATCCTTTTTCCTCTGAACTAGAAAATGGTATGTTACAGTACTTTGTTAGATAGGGAAAAATGAAACATATGAGTTCAGTGACTAATTTGCATGTGAAACTAAGCTTTAACAGATAATTTTTGTGACTCTCCATCCTTGTCAAAACAAAACAAAACAAACAAATGCTGTTAACAGCTTCCTCAGTTTTATTCTACTAGGTGTGCATGGCAAGGTTTGCTCTAATATGTTAAATTAGTAATATTTAGTTTCATGGATATAGCGTATATGAATTACATATGTAGTTTTATGTTCTTCAGGTGAACTCTTTCCATCTGCAAAGAGGTATACTTTTAACATTTTTAGAGATTTCACAGACCAGAGCCAGAATTTATAGTCAGCTTCCTTTGAACATGCTAAGATCATTAAAGTTGCCTTTTCCTTTCTTCCTCCTGATATTTTTTAATAAGTAAGACATTAATCTATCTGCTTTAAATTCCTGCTGCAGAGAAAGGAAAATTTTAATGCATGATCAGGAGGGAGGCTCTGCTATCTTTTCAAAAGAGTCAACTAGCTATAAAATTAAAGCCTACTTAATTTATGTGAAAGGGCCATTAGTTTGTAGACGAAGATATGTAGTCTAGGGTACAGAGATTCCCAGTGAACCCCCAGCAGTGTACAGATCATCAGAAGAGGTTTTTGAATCAACTAAATGTGTATGTAAATGTACTCTCTCCCTCTAAGGAAAAACTCTTATTCTCAGAGAGATCCATGAACCCACAATCATGAAGAAACAGCTTTTTAAGGGCAGAATTTCATATGATTATATTATGGAATATAGTTGTATTAATATTGAACTCTAAAAGTAATTATTTATGTGCCAACATTATACAGAAATAATAATGATTTGATATTAGAAATTAGTATCTTGTAAAAATCCTGTGTTATTCTTAGAAGAATTTATTTGTGAAAGTTAAGTGCTAATGTGAATACGGTGTTTTTTGGAAACATTTTTAAAAAACAATACAAAAGTGTATCTTTGAGGGAAATGTTCTAGGAATGGTTTGTATGAGAAAGGTGTGTATTATATTTATTATGCATACAGTAGGTGTATGGATCTCTGTCTTCTGCTTCCTCGTTACTCCAAGGGTTTTTCTGTGACTGTGCATGTGTGTGCATATCCACGTGTGTGTTTGTTTTTTAAAGGGGTGGTTTAGAACTTTTAAAGAGGTTTTCTGGCTAGCATATTTGGTTGCTTTGAAGTACAATGATATAAAGAGATTGCTAATATTAATTTCTAGTGATTTAAGGAAAATGAACTTCAGTGTCTTCTGTTTTGTGTTTATTTTACACAGTTCAATAGCAAATATTACAGGCTATACTTATGAGACTGTTACCTAGATTTTGCTTAAGAAATGTGTAGTAGAAAACACTGTTTCTTTTTCATACATTTATTACAGCCAGCTTCTACTGTTTAACCGGTTGTGTTTTTTCCCCCCAATCCTTTATTTAGGATATCAAGTTTGTATGGAATTTTACAGATTACAAAGTGCTTCTATATATGTTTACCATTTGAGACTTTAATAACCCTCTGTGGTGAGGGTCATTTGTAGTTTTAAGAAAATAACCACTGTAAAGCTAAGATTTGTTATATGACTTGTAGTAAGCGGGGTCATGACTCTATCTCCACGACTGTATTCTTTGCTTGCCTCAGGAAGATCATATGGACTTGGATTAAATCTTGTAAATATTTGGTTTAGAAGATTTTGATTTTCTTGTCTGGTCATGGCTTTGTTGTTGTTGTTGTTGTTTTTTCCTTAAATAGTTTATTGTCAAGCTGGTTTACATATAACACCCAGTGCTCATGCCAACAAGTGCCCTCCTCCGTGCCCAGCACCCCCTTTCCCTCCCCCCCACCCCTATCAGCCCTCAGTTTGTTCTCAGCATTCAAGACTGTCTCATGGTTTGCCTCCCTCCCTCCCTCTCCCCAACTATTTTTCGTTTTAAAAAAACATTCAGTTGGTACCGAAGGGAGAAGGGTATAACTGGGAAAGCCGAGGCTTCCTCTTTCCCTCTGAAGCCACTCCTATTGCCTCATCCATTTGTCTAAAACCACAGTGGTGCTGCTTTTCCTTGCGTCTTTCCAGGTGGAAAGACGCATGTATGTGTATAATTATCTGTGTTTGTATCTGTGTGTGCTCACAGATGAGCTCATATATGCACATTTTTCATCAGATGACAGTATTTTTCATGTTTTGTGAGTTGCTTTATTTTACAACTTATCTTGGACATCTTTAGAGAAGACAGATTTTAAAAATAAATATGTGGTATTGAATATTAGGGGTCTAGATTTTTATTTTATTTTATTTTTATTTAATTTAATTTTATTATTTATTTACTTTATTTTATGTTAGAGATAGAGCACGAGCAGGGGAGGGACAGACAGGAAGAGGGGGAGAGAGAGAATCCCAAGCAGGCTCTATGCTGTCAGCACGGAGCCAGACACGTGGCTCAGTCACCCCAAGCGTGAGATCATGATCTAAGCCAAAATCAGGAGTCGGTCGCTCAACCAACTGAGCCTACCCAGGCATCCCGATCTGTTTACATTTTAAAGACATTTTCATCTTTCTCCTTTAAGTTTCTTATATTAAATTCCTTTTTGGAAACAAACTAAAGGAGTTCTAATATAATGGATTAGCAGAACATGGGCAGTGCATCTACAAGACATGTACAATGTATGAGATATTAGTATTTTGCCTAACTGGCATATGAAAGGTGTTTTCTGCAATGGAAATATATTTTAAACAGGTATTCATTAGAATAGAACTACACTAGCTAATTAGTACTTGTCAGATAACGGGATGTTAATGGTAAGTCAGAGTTTCTCCTTTTTAAAACACAATGGTGTGAAGACTAAGGTCACAATTTAAAATCTTTCTGGGTTTAAATTCCATGAATGCTGATCATTTGGGAGGTCTAATTAGGCCATTTATTTTAGTTTGTAGTATTAAGGTTAAAAATTGTTGAAAATCAAAGGTAAAACTTTTTGCCTAAAAGAATGGATTTTCTAATTCGATTCTTAAACCTTCTTATTCATCACTTGTTTAGTCCCTTAAGGTTACCTCCATATTTGATTACAACAAAAATCCTAAAACATTAAGATGAATTTTAGCAAAGTCCTTGCTTTGCTAAACTAATGGTACATTTTACAGGAATACATGTGCAGTAACATGAGGCATTTTTTTCTATTTTAACTTTCCTTTAAAGTAAGATTTAACATTTAATATATGCATACAAAATATGGGGAAAGACTTTCAAAGTATTTTGAAAGTTAAAGTCTTGTCGCAAAACCATCAGAATTATAGTTGTTTATCAATAATACATTGTTTTCCATCCTTGTGAGATTTAGTTCTGAAAGATAGAGAGTAGTGAGATCGAGATTCTCCTCTTATCTACAACTAATTTGCTGTATGTGACCTTAGACTTATCCTCTCTGGCTCTTATATTATCTGAAAAATGAACATGTTTGAGTATATGATTTCTAAAGTCCTGTTTTCAGTTGTGAAATATTAAGATTCTATGAAGTAAGTTTTGTAGTACTTGTACAGTTTATTTAATGAAGGTTTTATATAAAACCGCCCCCTCCCCCACATATTTGATTATTCATTTAGTTGTCCAAGCGTTGTTGAGTGTTCTCAGTCTTCTTTACTGGATGTCAGAAACCTCTTAACTGAATAAGAGGATTATGGACCCTGCCATCGTGGGACAATGCTCAGGGGAGTAGAGGGACTTAAACAACTGTTATGTAATTATTTTATCAGGATATGATAAGTAGCTAAGAAGATTGAGTAGTAGAATGAGAAAAGTACCAGAAAGAAGGAAGGAAGGTAGGCACCAGGAGAGTGTGCTGGTCAGAGAGAACAGCTTACACAGGCCCTGAGTGAAGATCCTGGAATGTTCAAGTATCGTGAAAAGGCCAAATTCCAGAGTGGGTCACACAGTATATGGCTAGTGACATGGTGGCCATCAGATCATATAGTGATTTGTGAACCACTATATGTGATTTTGGGTTTTATGCCAGTCTGACATATATTATTTCCAATTAAGTTCTTGGTATTATGTGACCAAATAGATGTTAATGCTCATGAAATACGTGTTTTATATTAGAGAAACATTTTCTGTCAATCACTGCCCTACCAATGATGTCAGATTCCTGGCTTCTTCCTGTACTCTTTCATTCTTTAATGGTGCTTTAAGGTATGATAACAAGATTTGCAAGGTCATTATGGTAAAAATTACTTAATGCCTTTTAAAGTCAAATAAGTGCTTTTCTCTTTGGACTATCAATTTTTTCATATTTTCTGTGTCCATTTTATACTCAGTAAGTGTAACAGGTTGAGAATTTTGGATACACCATCTATTAAAAGTTAGCGCATTCACTGGTCTTATAGTTTACATTTTTGTTAGTCACATATTTCTTATTCCACCACTGAGTATAAGATATTAGCATATAAGAATCACATTTGTTAATATGCAAATAAGTTGCCTGATCTATTTTTCTTTTTAGGTTTACTGTTGATTATTAAATAACACTTCTTTATGTTAAAAACAGCCGTACTTATTTCATTGATTTCTCTCTGAAACTGGTTTGCGGTAGATGTACTCTTATTGGCCAAATCAAAAAGGAAATTGTTTAATGACAAAGGCTCACTCCTTTTAAGGCACTGTGACAGAGTAGGTCACACACAAAAGGGAAATGACCCACTTGTTGATATCTTAGTATCCTGAGTTAAGTTCACAGATTTTCGGTATACCAAATATGTTTTCATTTTTAGAACATTCGTGCCGCCTTACTTTTTTCAGCACATTGAGACAAACACCTGCTTTGTATATCATATACTCTTAGCACTGAACTGTGTAATTCCTATTCTCGTCTGAATGGCCTCAGTATGCTCTTTTCAGAAGCTCAGAACTTAGAACAATGCATATTAAATCTCATTTTCAACTCAATCTAATGGGTGTTTGTACAAATTAATACTGCCTATTATATGTTTATCTTTCTTATCCTCTGTGCGTTTGAATTAATTTAAAAGCTGTTATGATTTGTAAATTCATGGGAACTGGATCCTAAGAACCATTCATTTTTTCCCCTCTTTTGTTTAGATCTGTCTTTAATCTTACCAGTATTAATTTTTTCAACGTATACTTTTTTGAGCACTCACTGTGAACAGAAGCCCCTTCCAGTCACTTGTATGGGATATATATATAGATAAGACATTCTTAGTCCCAGGGAGCTTATAGGCTTTTAAGAGCATTAAAAACATTAAGAAACCTTTGTAAATAACACGCAAGTGAAAAATATTAAAGTACTGCAGAAGAGAGTTCAGAAGAAGGAAGAATTCTTTTTCTCAGAGACCATCTAAGATAGACCACATAAGAAGGAAGCATTTACAGTCCAGGCTTTAAAAGATAGATAGGCTCAGCCATATGCAAAAGGGAACAATACTATTTATTATCAGTGGAGGCTCAGGATAAGCAAAGATTATATGTGAAAAAGCACTAGACACATAAGAGAGTCTAATTTGTATGGCGTTGTATAGATGTATCTGGAAATAAAACAGGCCACGTTGGTGGGGATGAAACCACTGAGGGCCTTTAGCATTTGTGGTGTGTGTATGTGTATGTGTGTGTGTGTGTGTTCAAATATAAGTTCATCTTTATCAATATAGTAAACACATTGTTTTTCTTAAAAATTTTTGGTTGTTATTTCTATGTTGAATTTGTGCTAGAAGAAAAGTTTTAGTGTAACCTTTTACTGAATTAATTGTATTGCTAGTGTTAAAATGCATTACTTCTGAGAAATTGTTTCTTATGAATGTTAATGTCCTGCTTTTAGTGATTTAATTTAAAATGTTTTCATTATTAAATATTCATTATTCTTAAGTTTATACATAAAAATAGAAAAATGTTCCTCTGGGCACTAACACCTGCATTTAGTATATTTCTTTCCATATAATGGTTAAGGTATTTTCAAGAAAAATAGAAAAGAATGTGAGATAGGTTATTTTTTTGTGCTTTTAAGAAAATTTAGAACTGATAAATCAATGATTCCTTGATTCTGTCTATCTTCCTGTGTTAGTTTGATTGAACAACTTTAAATCTTTGACTAAAATCTTAAGTTTTCATTTGAATCAGAATATATTGGTCTGAAGTAAGTTGAATGTTCCAGAAAAAAGTCTTACTGTTTATTTTATTTCCCTTTAAAATTGCCAAAGAAACATGGTAAAAACATAAAGAATATTCAGTGAGAAGGATAATTTTCTCTCATTTAACTATGAAGAGTTGTGTTCATTTAGCATTATCAGCACAGACACAATTATGTTTGCAGTCTCCCATAAAGAATGGAAAAAATGCAGACATTTGTGGAGTTAAAACACCTGAATAGGGCTAGAGGTCTTAGAAAGGCAACATAAGGTCCATATTTTGATTCAGTTTGTTCATGGAAGGCCTACTTTGTGCCAAGCTCTATAACTACAGAGCCGAATAAACACATGACTGCTGTCTTCAGGGTGTTCACAGCCTTGTTTAATAGATCTAAGTTGAGAATCCTTGGATTGACACGGGACCCTCCCTTGTATGTGCAGAGCAAAAGTCGGTAATGCAGAAGGCTTCCATTTGGTAGAAATTAAGATTATTGAAGGAAGCTGCCTAAAGCCTACGAATTTTTATGCATCTTCAGATTTTGGTGTTAAAATTAGAAGAGTAGGAATGCATCAAGACAAAACTTATTGAGTGTTTGTTACAGTATTTGGAAAATAAGGAGGTTTACCTAAAGAATGAAAGAAGCGGGAATAAATGGGGACTGGCTTCTTATTACTATTGTAAACCTAAGTAGAAAGAAAATATTTTTTCATATTAGTATATAAGTGGAAATATCTTATTTATGTCTTATACCCTAGATTTATATGCACATACATTAGCTTTATGACAGTATGGAAATTTTATACTAATGACCTGTCTTTCTCAATGTAGTTTCCCAACTGACATTTTGTTTCATTTAAATTTCATTCTTACCACTCTTGGATCATCTCTTGTTTCTTCATTATTTATGCAAACATATAAATTGAGGTAAACATTGATTTTTGAACTCCCACTAAATAAATTCCAATTTTTAAGTGATTTACTGTTTTCCTGGTCCATGAATTAGGACATTGCACTAGTCTGTGGCTACATTGTTGATGCCTTTCAGAGGAAGAGGTAGTCTCAATCTTATATTCAGAAAGCATTAAACAACTTTAGGCTAACCAGTTTTCCATTTTATATAAATTACTCTGTTTTTAAATAATAAAAATAAGAATTTACATGACATTCAGAATTACAGATATTTTGATGTTTTAAAACCATTTTTTCTATGTAGGACACCATTGCAGTGGCTGGATTTACTGTCTTGTCAGCATCTTCATCTACAAGCAGAGATGGTAAACATTGCTTATTTTTGAAAGCATTTGAGGACTTCAGATCAACCGTATATGTAAGTGTGTAATTTTTAGTCTAATCATATTGTGCTTTTAGTGAGCTAAGATGATGGAATAGGAGTAGTATTTCTGTAAATCTGCAAATAAACTATTTAGTCTGACTGAATTTTTTTAATTAAATATTTTAAGTTTAAAAAGTAGAATTTCTTTTCTTGGCTTTATGTTTAGAATGACTCCAGGAAGAAAGGAAAGATCCTTTAAAGATAACTATTTATTAATGAAAATTTTAAAACTTTATAGGTACTCTAGACCTGATGTTATTCTTTGCAGTTATACCATCAGACTCTTGATGGTGTATTTGATTTTGCTTTGTTGATCAAGTGCTCCTTTTTAGGTAAAACTGATTTCCATTTATTTTATTCTTTATGAGGATGCCCATTCTCTGCTTCTCTCTTCACCCCTCCCTCCACAGCCTCGTGTGTGTATGCCCACACATGCACAAACATGGAGACTACCTGTTTGGTCAAGGCTGTCAGAGAAGTAGAGCTGGGCCAAGCCATGTGCCTGTAGGCCACTGTCAGCCTGTTTTTCTCTAGTATCCAGAAAGGGCCTTATAAAGGCCAGGGCTCTTTCTATGATTTGCAATTAATGAAATAGACCGAAGCTTAGCTTAGAAAACTTTGCATGTGTCTTAATTTGTAAGACATAATTTTACGCCATTCCAGTGAATTTGAATATTTTACAGTTAGGTGTTTAGCTTTAGTGCAATTAAAGGTCTGCAATCACATTGGAGGTTATTTGTATACAAGTAAATCCTCTTTCTGTTTTCAGGTTTATGTTAAATCCGTAAGAGATTTTTCTACAGAATCAATGACTTTGGTAAGATCTGCAGTTGAATATAGAATATGCACACACCTCACACACACAGACACACACACACATAAAAATGCACACATGTGTATGCATACATATACATATTTTTTGGATCCACTTTATAGTCTGATTTTAAAATAGTGTCAATACAGTGGGAAAACATAATCTCTACCTTTTTGATATCTAGAAATGTTAAATTTGAGTCATATACTTACCTAGTAATTTATACTTGGTTGTTCTCTTGTCTGAAATATCTCCTGATATTTTGTATAAGCTACATATACAAGAAAATTAAAATGGAAAGAAAGTTTTATTGTGTGAAGATAATGGGATTATTTTTCCCCACCCCTCCCACCCCTAGAGAGAGAGAGTCAGAGAGAATTTATCTTAACACAGAACCCAACATGGGGCTTGATCCCAGGACACAACCTGAGCAGAAACCGAGTTGGATGCTCAATCGACTAAGCCACCCAGGTGCCCACATTTATTTGTTTGTTTTTTGTTTGCTTATTTTTATTTTGTATACTTTTTATTTTTATTAAATTAGTACTACTTTCAAACCGCAGGCAAATTCTTTTGTTTCTTCATCAGCTATATTTATAAGCAGATTATTCAGGTGCCAAATTATGATTTGAAAAATAATTTAAATTTTTCTATTAAAAATTTTTTTAATGTGTATTTATCTTTGAGAGACAGAGAGAGATAGATCACAAGCAGGAGAGGGGCAAAGAGAGAGGGAGACACAGACATAGAAGCAGGCTCCAGGCTATGGATAGCTATGAGCTATCAGCACAGAGCTTGATACTAGGCGCAAACCCACAAACCGTGAGATCATGACCTGAGCCGAAGTCAGACCCTTAACTGACTGAACCACCAAGGTGCCCCTAATTTTAAGAAGTTTATTATACTTGTGACAACATTTTTTCTTTCTTTCAATATTTTATAAAATGTTGTTATAGCTGTAGGAAAGTTTCCATTTTTACAGGTGAGGTACAGTTGCTGAGACTGGAAAAAGGGTAATATATTGATGAAGTTTAGTATAAAGTTTACCTTCTACCTATGTTCTTAAACCTTTTGTTTCTAATGGACAGAGTCAGGGACCTTGTTTTGGTTAACAATGATTATGAGATATAGATTTTATGCTCTGAATAATACTATATGGTAGAATAATTTAAATTTGTTATTTAGGGAAACTAATCAATAAAAGGAGTGATATACTTTTTTAAAAGCATGAATTAGCCCCAGGTATTAATATTTCTCAAAATTATTTTAGATTGCTCAGCTTCAGATATTTGATACATCCTGTATATAATTTGTATATAAGGAAGAAGTAAATAAGAGAGCCTCTGAAATTGGCAAAAATGAGTTTTCAGAGAGTGCAGGTATTCTGAATATTAGAATATAAGTTAGATGCTGTGCACAATATGCTGGCTTATTTACATGGAAAGTCAAATTATAATCAAGAAGTTGTTTGTTGTTCATGAACACAAACACAAGCACATTACATGGATGACCTGAGTGGCTAGTGTCATGGAGTTGTGCTGGCCTACCCCAGTCATCATTAGGGAGATAAAGTGTTTTAGATAATATCTTGGATCAAAAGTTAGTTTGTCAGCTGATCACATACCTTCTCTTTTCTGTCCCATATGATGACCATTAGTTTTATTTCGTCATTGATGGGCTACACCTTTTTCTATATCAAGGTTTGATGAGATTTCTAAGCCCTGCCTTTTCTTGTGTTTGAACTGAGATATCAGCTTCCTCGAAAAAGCCAATTAACTTGTTTTGATTTGATTTTTAAAAGTTTAACTCAGTAGTGTGGTAGGTAACCTCATTTCTGGTTGTGGGTAGGATGAGTGGGTGATAGGGCCAGATGTCTGACCCCTTTTAAGGATTGCTTGACTGATCTGCAGACCTGTCCTTGTAAATCACTTTCCCTTTTCTTTTTAAACATCTGTACAGTTATTAAAGAAAACTTTTCTTTCTATTATTACCATTAAAAATTTTTAAGTTTATTTCTTTTGAGAGAGCAGAGACAGTGCAAGTGAGGAGGGGCAGAGAGAGAAGGAGAGAGAATCCCTAGTGGGCTCTGTGCTGCCAGCTCAGAGCCTGACGGGCTTGAACTCACGAAACTGTGAGGTCATGACCTGAGCCAAAACTAAGAGTCATACGTTTAACTGACTCAGCCACCCTGGTGCCCCTCTATTATTACCATTTTTAATGTCTTTTAACATTTATAATGAAAACCTGGCTTTATTTAGGCCTAAGTAAAATCTTTATAGTATATAGGAAAAGAAAAAAACAAGTATTATCACAAGTTTTGATATTACTTAAGATTAAAATCCATAGTCCAAATCTCTTAAACTTCATTTCTTAGAATTGTTTACAAATTACACTATTTATAATCAAAATTCTTTCTACGAAAAACTGGTTGGTTTGTATAGTAACCTTTATAAGCTGTGTATTTCCTTTTTTCCATGCTGTAGCCTCTTTTAGACATTTCAAAGGAAAAAATGCAATTAGATAGATTTGTTAATTTAAAAAGTTAACCGAAACATCATTCTAAGTACTTCGTATCGATATATTCACTGTCTTCTCTTTCTTAGGTTCCAACGGCGCACTATATATATACACCCCTGAATCAACTTAAGGGCGGTACGATCGTCAATGTCTATGGTGTTGTCAAGTTCTTTAAGCCTCCATATCTGAGCAAAGGAACTGGTAGGTATTAAAATTAGTGAAGGTTTTAATGGGCTGGAACTGCTTGATTGGTTTCAGAATCATAGCTCCTTCAGTACCCTAAGTCTTAGAAGCTCAGGTCTGATTTGTAATTGCTACACAATATGGATGCATGAATTTTGGCCATTTTTATAAAATAAATATGGTCTTAGGAATCTAAAGACTAAATTAAGAAAAGAATGGTAAGGTGTGCCTGACTGGCTCATTCAGAAGAACGTGTGGCTCTTTTTTTCAGGGTTTGAGTTTGAGCCTCACATGGAGTGTAGAGATGACTTAAGTAAATGAAACTTAAAAAAAAAAAAGGATGCTAAACTGCAACATGACCGCATATGAAAGTTTAAAATAGGCTAGGAAAAGTAAACATATAAACAAATGTAGAATATTTTAATACTGTACCCCTGGTATATAAATTACTTCTAATTCTGGTTATAGAACATAAAAAAGACAAAAGTGTAAAGATTAACTACCTGTAAACACGTGTTAAAAAATACACAATATAAAAAGATACAAATTATAACATCACATAAAGTGTATGTGAGGAGGAGTAGAAGTATAGTTTTTGTATGTGATGTTTCTAATCAGCTTAAGGTAGGTTGTTGTAACTGTAAGGTGTTTTATGTAAACTCCATGGCTACCACAAAGAAAATACCTACAAAAGATACACAAAAGGAAATGAGAAAAGGATCAGGGTATGTCACTACACACAAAAAAAATCAGTGAAATGTAAAGGAGGACAAGACAACAATTAACAAAATGGCAGTAATAAGTCCTTCCCTATCAATATTACTTTAAATGTAAAAAAAATTAAACACCCCAGTTGAAAAGACATAGTACTTTTGTTGTTTTTGAAGATAATTAAGGTTAAAAAATGATTAAGTTTAAAACTTAACTTATAGGGCGCCTGGGTGGCTTAGTCGGTTAAGCGTCCGACTTTCACTTAGGTCATGATCTCGCGGTTTGTGGGTTCGAGCCCCACGTCGGGCTCTGTGCTGACTGCCAGCTCAGAGCCTGGAGCGTGTTTCAGTNTGAAAAAAAAACACAAAAAAAACTTAACTTCTATTACTATATGGAATTAATTAGGTTACTCCTTATCATTTTTTAACATTACGTTTTTTAGAATTACATAGAAAAGAAAAATATGGATTTCAATTTCCTGAGTTACTATAGTGAACACACTATACACCTTTACCTTGGTTTAATTCAGTTTGACTAAATTTAACAGTCATTAATCTATTTAATCTGAAACAACATTTGTAAAAGGCATCATTATTTATGTATCATTCAGAAAAGCTCTGCCAATGGAACTATGCTTCACTGTCCATTGTAGATGTAGCCGTATTTTAGAGATGTTAAAAGTGCAAAATGGTGCTGTTGATGAAATACTGTCTTTATCTGCTGCATGCCTGCCCATGTGGCTCATGCTTAGAAACACAAAGATGTTCCACTGAGTTCATATATACAAACTATTTTATTAAATTATACATATGCAAATTTTATTATTGTGGAGTGAACTTGAAGTGTACTCTTTAGTGGGGAAATGGGGGAAACATTTTATTTTCATGTGGTCAGAGTATTTTGTTAACATGGTAACGTAGAATGTGAAGCCTTACCCTGTGTGTCCATCTGACTTGGTAGAAGGTATAATTTAAAAATTTTATGTACTTGATATGTTGCTAATCCTTGTCATTGAACATTTTTACTAATCAGCAAATACATTCTAAAATAACAAATGATAGTAGTATGGAATAAAATGATAGTTGTTTTTATAACATTGATGACTTACTATTAATTTGTTATTAGACAGCATTATCATGTTTTCTTTTGACATGTTGTTAAATCGTGTATATAATGAAAGCCTTGGGGAGCTATAATATTTATTATATATTCATATGTATTTTATATCTATCAGATATGTTTAGTTGGATCCAGCCCCTTAATAAAAAAATCATGAGTAGTAATAAACCATCTGTTATTACAATGATAATACGTTTCTCTATTTCCCCTGAGATACTAAATTAAAATGAATGTCATCAATTTTATTCCAACATATTGAAATTATATTTTAAAGTATGGTGATATGTCTTTACTACTAGCAGGGCGGTAAAGTTTTAAAATGATCTATCTTATATAATTTAAGTTACACTTTTTATTTCTGTTGGTAGAAATCATCCTTCAATGTACTGCAGGAGAGAGAGTCAGACAAAATAGTACTTTTTGTGTTGAGGAAAAGATCAACTTCATTAGTATTACCACTGAGATGGCCCTGAACAGTCCATGGCTGTACCTTTTGTATATTACACGCATCAGCAATGTTGGGCAAATATGGGGCTACAATCTTCAATACTACATCCATATGTATATAACTAGTTCTGTGGAGGAAAAGTACCTTTATGCAACTCAAATTTAGTAAATGGAAAGTTTATTCTGTTCTATATCATTAGCTAGAATTTTCATTAAAATTTATAAATGTTAAATTCAATGCCATAGATGCCATTTGGTGCACTCTAGCATTTGTACTTCTTGACTTAAAATTTCTTGACTACACTCCTCTCCATAGTAATAATGATTACATATGATCTGTAGCATGCTGCTATCTTCTTTTTGGTAGCAAATGCTTTATTTCTCAAGCTTTATATTCAGTCTTGAACAAGTTGTAGCTTTTTATTCTTGTGGAAGCCTCTTAGTCCTGTTGCTAAAAAGACAATAGATATTTACATTCTTCTTCAATGATGATAACATTCATCATGAAATCATCATGATGATAACATTCATCATGAAAACTGATAATTTCTGAAAGATTATGGAAACTATATATTGAAAGATCATCATATCATCAAAATTGATTTTAGTAATGACTTATCAGAGGTACATAATATGTCCTCATTTGTATAGGAAGACAGGGTCATTGCTGCTGCCTTAGAGTTTTGAGATTTTATAGCAGTTAAACTTTGAAAGGCTCACATTTACTTTTGCTTTAGAGAGCTGGCTAGACAGAGTTAGATTATGTATGTTTTCTGCCTTAAACAGATAACATTGATTATATTTTTTTAGGTAACACCTCTGAAGAAGTTTAATTTTAGCTTTGTGTCAGATTTTAAGAAATAGCATAGTTTTTTTTAAGCTTGAGACACATTTACTCTGTTCTTATTGTCTGTTCTTGCTAAATAAAATAAATGTATGGAGGCCATAAAGCACTTCCAGGCTTAATAGTAGGCGACTCGTGCTTGCTTGTTATTAACAGCATAATGTCTGCTCGCTCAGTGAGCAGATGGGAGGGGTGAAGGGAACTCTGCTTGTCCTTACTTTTCTAATAGTTGAGTCCAGAGGAAGGGAGAGGATCACCAGAATACTTGTATCCTGTTTTGCTGTCTACCTCTCCCTTTTTTTTTTTTTTTTTCATTTTTCAATTGCTGGGGCCCTGCAGGTCTCTCCCTTTTAGTGCCACAAAATGTGGCACGTTGCTTGTAGCTCCCTAGCATAATATTACCTCAGGAATGCTTTATGTTCCTGAATTACTTGTTTACTGCCTCCCGTTAAAATTCTCCATTTTTGGAAAGCGGTTTGATTACCCTCAAACAGTTTTAGATGTTACAGTGTTTCTAGAAGCAGATCTTCCATTTGCTGTTCATTATCTTATAAAAGGATACCTGTTTTAACCACTAACTGAGTATATAATCAAATTTCTTAGGGGAGTACCCAAAACATTGGACTTCTGAGAGCCCCTAATCTATTTTGCTTCTTTAGTTCTTGTGATAGAGTGCTAGGATATGGGGCCCTAGGAGTTTCTCTTCCCATAAAACATCCCAGCTAATGCTAGAATGCTATTTTTGGCGGAGTAAAAATATTTTCACTTAACAGGAATAAATGACTTGCCATGTATACATTTATATCAAGTAGCGTTATTGCTTGAATGTTTTTGTTTTGTAGGAGTGATATTGTTGCATGTTAAATGATTATATAGTGTCTTTTAATTTTTTAAGTGTAACAAACTCCTCCATATTTTACATTAAAATCGTTAAAAATTATTAATTACAAAATAATAACTCATTGGTGTTACATAAGACCTGATTCATCAAAGTGAGATTAAGGCATCTAGTACAATTTAAAATTACATGTATGTTGAATTATATTTTTAACTTTTTTTAATGTTTATTTTGAGAGAGAGCACGTGCAAGCAGGGGAGGGACAGAGAGTGAGGGAGAGAGAGAATCTCAAACAGGCTCTGCACGGGGCTCAAACTTGTGAGCTATGAGATCATGATTTGAGCCAAAATCAAGAGTTGGATGCTCAACTGACTGAGCCACCCAGGAGCACCCCCCACTTTTTTTTTTAATTTTTAAAATTGATAATGAACCTTTGGAAGTTTTCACCCTTTTGCAGTCCTGCATCCTTATGAAAATGAGGACCGCTATAGAGCTTGTCCTACAAAAGTGCACATGCATGCCTAAAGACTTAAACATACCATGTGAAGTTCATGCCCCCATGAACTTCTTTGAACCCCAGATTGCAAACTCCTCATCTGTGGTACGTTCATATGTTATTTGAATATTCAGCTGATATCAAAACCACAGCATACATTTTTGATGTATGGCTTTAAAAAAGATTTTTGGTTCACTCATCTGTTTACTTATTCAATAAACATTAAGTACTTTCTATATCCCAGGTATCATATTAGCCATGGGAAATTCAAAGATACAGTAGTCATTTTTTCTGCACTCAAGGAATGTTTAAGACAGATAATAATTACAATATAATGATTATAATTCTTCATGATTTTACTTTGTTTTTAGTCTTTCCTCAATTTATGAAACTCCACTTTTATTCATCCACTTTATTGTTGGAGATGTAAGATGGAATCTTCTTTGTAAAACATACCATGCTTTTGAGCTTATGTATTAAAGTTGAATAATGGATTTACCTGTTACAAAGGATGGAGGTTTGGGATTGGGCAGGCATGGGGTATTCCATTTTCCAAGAGCTAAAAATCATGTCAAGGTGAGACTCTGCCCAAATGTTTGGCTGTCCTGCTTCAAGAATGGAAGGATCTAGGGCATGGTTAGTCATCACTTAACCTCTTGAAGGCTTTGGAAAGGTGAGTTCAAACTTCTCTTTAAAACTATTTCCAGCTATTTTGTCCATGCCAGTAAGAAGTAGGTTTCCACTGGGACAATGAAGGTGGAGAAAGATTTTTTCTTCCCATTTCACTGAACCTTTGTATTGCTTGCTTGCTTATATTCAGAAATGACTCTGATGAAGCCTAAGGCCTCTATCTGGCTTTCTATCCATATCCTAGAACTGACGCTGTCTTTTATGATCTTTTCTTCAAACAAATTATTAGCTTGCTAATTTGGAGAATTGTCCTTATGTTTCACTAGTTTATAATTTGAATTGCTTTAATGGATCATAAAAAGCAGTACGGTTTCTTCATTCTTTCTTAAAACTTAAGTTACATTCTTTTATTCATTCAATTAAAGAATTTCTTTGCCAGATTTGTCTAGCATTGCACTGGACTTGGTTGTTGTCCATAGTGATAAAATGATAGACTCTCAGAGAGTTTTATCATGAGGGAGATGAAGAAGACCCAAATTTAATCAGTTTGCTAGGGCGCATTTGTATGCTATAACTAAAGAAACAAAATGCTTTGGGAGCGAGAATGGAGAGATTAATGCTAACAGGGGAAAGGCTTCTAAGAGATATGGCATTTAAGCTGAACTTTTGAGAATAAATTGGATTTTGATAGATGAGGAAGAAGAGGCCAACATCCCAGACTTTGGAATAGCAATAAAAGTTGTCAGACTTTTATAATGAAAATGTGAACTTTCAATTTCAAAAGCTAACTGGCGAGGAAGTTAAATATAATTTTAAGCGATGGAATATCTGTAGTATGTTGATGAATAATTTTATGCTCTTTTAGCAGTCTTTTTCACAGATCATTATTAAAGACTTGTAATACTTCCATTTTATACACTTTGTTTATATTCTAGATCAAAACTTAAAAAGTGTTATTTGTATTTAACTTTCTAAAATTGTTTTAATGTTTTATTTCTGAGAGAGAAAGAGAGAGAC
This sequence comes from Crocuta crocuta, assembly GCF_008692635.1. Classification (NCBI taxonomy): domain Eukaryota; kingdom Metazoa; phylum Chordata; class Mammalia; order Carnivora; family Hyaenidae; genus Crocuta; species Crocuta crocuta. The sequence goes on from NW_027531893.1 coordinate 66,519, forward strand.
AGCATGAGCAGGGGAGGGTCAGAGAGAGAGGGAGATACAGAATCTGAAACAGTCTCCAGGCTCTGAGCTGGCTGTCAGCACAGAGCCCGACATGGGGCTCGAACCCACGAACTGTGAGATCATGACCTGAGCCGAAGTTGGACGCTTAACCGACTGAGCCACTCAGACACCCCTGTATTTAACCTTCTATATTTGGTAAAACTAATTTTTGTATATTATATATGTAATCAGCAACTTTATTTTTATGCTAGAATTGTAATACAGTTGGCAGTAGGTCTTTGAAAGATTATTCAGAATTATTACAAATAAAATGTTTTAAGTGGCCATCAGTGGAATGCTTTGCTACATCACTTACCAGGTCAAATGAATTCTAGTAATATTTAAGTTCACAGATATTACTTTCAAGTTATAAATTGCTTTGATTTCTATCTGCATTTTTAAGATCTTTTTCAGTGTACTACTTTTCTTCCACTTTACACTCATTGATTGAGATAATCAAAATATATTTTCTTTTTTGGTTTTGTAGTCTTGTCAACAATTTCTGGAAGCTTCTTATTTACTAATGGTATTAATCTCTTTTATGTCATAAGTATTAAGATGCTGTTTCCAACTTTTTAGTTTTAGTGCTTATAATTTTCAAAATACAAATGTTTAACATACTTTTAGAGTCATAATTTTGTTTGGAAAGGCTTACTCATTCATTATAAGATCTGAAAAATATTAGTCTATATTTTCTTAAAATTCTTTAAATTTTTTTTATTAAAGTTTATTTTGAGAGAGAGAGAGAATGTGTGCACAAGCAGGAGAGGGGCACGTGAGAGAATCCCAGACAGACTCTGCACTGAGTGCGTGGAGCCCAGCATGGGGCTCAATCCCCCGAACAATGACCTGAGCTAAAATCAAGATTCGGGGACACTCACCCGACTGAGACACCCAGGCACCCCTTAAAATTCTTTAATATTTTTAAGAACAGATATTGCATATATTACCTGGAACTTTGTTTTGTATGTAGTGTGAAATGGTTTGACATTTTCCTGATAACTTACATGTTGTTTCAAAATCATATATTAAATAATGTGATGTGCAAGTCACATATAATACGTATTCTTGTATATAGAGATCTGAGGAGCAACACCTAACAGAGAACTCCAGATAAATTTTCTTCTCCCAATATGTGACACTGTGATGGTTCTCCTTAATTAAGAGTAGGACTGTTCAGATGTCCAGTGTTTAATCATTAGGCAGAGTATTTGCTATAATCTCCACATGAACTTTTTGGAGATGTTTGGGTTGGTAAGATTCTTTATCTCCATTCTAATTTTTCATATAATAATACAGTCTTCTTGTTAATCATAGTTTTTTGTTTCTTCATTTATCATTTTAGTATTTTTTAAGACTTGCAAGAATATGTTGTTTATATCTGCAGTATTCATACTAATTTGCTTTCTCTCTCTGTATCTTTCTGGACACTTCATATAGGTACATTCATATAACATATGGTCTTTGCTTCTGGCTTCTTTCACTTAACAATGATTTTGAGGTTCATTCATGTTGTAGCATGTATCAAAATGTATAATCGTGTCATAGCATGTATTCATTATTGCTGAGTATTAATACATTTTAATAGTTATTTTGAAAATTACTATTATTTTGTTTTTCTCATTTGAAATACAAATGCTATGAAGATAGAGACCATTGCTAGTCTTTGTATAAATCTGTACACCTAAGTATACCATATCTACTGTGGTTGCTCAATATGTGGGGTAAAACGTAAAACTCTAGACATAATTCCAGAATAACACATATGAACTCACAGAATATCAGCCTACATACCTACCTACCTATCTAATCTGTGTAATCTGTATATGTGCTAATATACAACTATATATATCTCTAACATAATGTTTATGCTTTCTTTCCTGCCTTTCATTATCTTTTTCAGTGTAATTAAAACATGAGGGGAAATTAGTGTAACTTCACACTAGCATAATTAAGGGAGTGCTGTTATATGTTGTGTAGTAAAGCGAGTAAACTTGTAAAACAAATAATATCATACCATATAATATTGTGTTGATTTATGATTTGCTTTTATAATTTGTATTTGGTTGTTTCAGTAATAAACTTTTATACAGATGGAAACTTACTGAAATACTGATAGTGGTTTATAAACAGTACTGTAGTTGGTAAGAAGGAGGTGAAACACTTCCATGGAGGAATTTTTTTGTGGATTGTATAATTTATACATGCAGCCTTTAATTAAAGTACCAGCCTCCCCTTATAATGAAACTCCAAGGCAGTTTACCCCAATCATACTGATGAAATTATGTGAGTTACTCAAGAATGCAGAATATAGGACTTAATTTATCATTTGTTATCTTCTCCAGATTTATATCAGGTTACATGAAGTAAATACTTGGTCAACGGTTTACGTATGAAGTCTTGCTAAAGCATTAAAGTCCGGACTTTCTCAAAAGTTTAAATATATATTTTATTATTCTAAAATATATTTTAAGGAATTTGTATTTTTATATTAGCACCTAAATGTACTATTTAGGTAAGGTAAGAATACTGATTTATTAAAGTTCTTTCTACTCTTTCTACCTTTCCTGTTGGTGTTAGCTATCAAGAAAATAGACTATTCTCTTTTGACTTTGTAACTTTATTATTAAAATAGGAAGTTGTAAGTCGTAATTTCACAAGTTATGTTTCCTTCATTTGGGAATAAGCTAAAAATGAGGCATGGGGAAAGTATTTTTATTATACAGTCATTTTTGATGGATATTTGGTAAGACATTTCATTTCTTTGAAGCAGTAAAATAAAACATCAGTTTGCCTCTTTAGTATTTGTTAAAATGGGTAGGTTGGTTTCTAGTCATATCATAAATCACGTGCTACCTGAAAGAAGCTTTTGAAAGCTATTTAGTATTTCATTTAGATTGTTGTTTTATTATAATTGAGAGAAAATTATTGAACAGGTTTTTTTTATTTAAATACCACTTGTTTTACATCAGGCTCTGCACTGGCAACACAGAGCCTGCTTGGGATATTCTCTCTCTCTGTCTCTCTCTCTTTCTCTGTCAAAATAAATAAACTTGAAAAAAAAAAGAAAAAGTAATGAAAGAGGACTTGGCATATGATAGCTTAGATATGTGGTGCACAGTGTGGTCTAAGGAGATGCCACTTTCATCCACATGGAGCCACTTACATGAAAACATGCAGGTGTGGATATTTCAGGCTCCCCAGTCAAGTCCTGATGCAGCTGGGGAGTGCCCTCTTCTACATAAATCTCTACCAGCCTAAGGACCCATTTCATCTGCCACTCAGAATTCTGAGCATACACCTGCACACCTGGCAGACACATACCTGTTGCGATGCTCTTTGGGCATCCCCTAAGGCTTTCTCTCTCCGTTGTCCATTCCCAGCCCAGCTCTAATCCGGACACCCTAATCACGCTAACTCTGAACCTGACTTCTCGGGAGCAGGGAAGGGGAAGGGCCTGGAGAAGGAATGTGTGCATTGCAAGTGGCATATGTGTTCCTCTTTCTGTGGGTTTATGTGAAAAAACTGGAATACAGATGCATGTGTATGTCCAGTGAAGACTGCTTCTCTCTTGGGCTCCGTAACATTCCTCTGGAAAGTCTTCAGGTCATGCAGTTTTTCTTTTTGAGAAAAGGGGAGGCTTTTTTCTAATTTGCAGTAAGGCACTGCAGAAGCTAGTGGGGGTCTTAGAAAGACCCTATAGACGATGGGCATATGCAGTGTCACCTGAGACCTTCAAAGCCCACCAAGTCATTGTTTAGAAAACTGACATTTTCTTAGGAAAAGCAAAACAATGAGAAGGTTTTCAATATTTTGAGGTTTCGATTAAGCTTTTTTAAAAAATTAAAATCCCAAAGTCAATTTTCAGTTATTTCTCAGTATTATGTATGTGCTACAAGGACGGTGCTGTGTCAGTTCATCTTAGCTAACGTTTAATTACGCATGCTAAATGTGCAATTTTATTTTTGCACTGTAGCCCAGTTTACATTAGTGGCTCCTTTTGAAGCGTTTAAAGTGAGGAGAATGATGTAGGATGACTACAACTTAAAATCACATTATGCATGTAAGTAGTAAAGAGTTCTCCAGCACAAATATGATGTGTGGGTTTGTTCATTCTGTGACAAATGAATCTGTGATGTGTGGTTTGCAGCAGCTGTCATAGAACAAAAAAATGTAAAAAAAAAAAAAAAGTTTCAAGTTTGATGATGCATACCTGAGTCGGATTTTGATAGACTAGTAATTTCTTTGCCCCGTATTTTGTCTGTCATGAAAGTTTATGGAATTTAAAACCTTTGGAGCATTTGTGTTTTATTCAAAGTACATTCATCGTTATCAGTGGGATCTGAAGTGCTGCTCTCTTTGCATTTAGCTTTAGGTTCATCTAATCATGGTGAAGGGACTGGCTTTGTCACTTTCCTTCCCAGTGACTGTTGGCAACAATTCCTCAGTTCTTTATTCTTTTTAAAAATTTTTTGAATGTTTATTTTTGAGAGAGACAGACACAGAGCACGAATGGGGGAGGGGCACAGAGAGAGGGAGACAGAATCTGAAGCAGGTTCCAGGCTCTGAGCTAGCTGTCAGCACAGAGCCCGACGCGGGGCTCAAACCCACAAACCGTTGAGATCATGACCTGAGCCAAAGTTGGACGCTTAACTGACTGTGCCACCCCGGTGCCCCTACATTTTAAAACATAGGCATGGCTTATTTTAGGTTTTAAACATTTATCTTGTTTGCTTTGTATATAAGTACTTTGTTTCTCCATACAGTTTTGATGACTATAGCTTTGTAGCCTGTCTTGAAATCTGACATTGTGATACAATCTTAGATTGTTCTTTTTCAAGACTGCTTTTCCAATTTGACCTCCTCCTTGAATGGGAACTCTTGACAGAGACAGATAGTACTTATATAGGGCATGCTGATTGATGGTGGGTGGGTGGAAAGGGAGCTGCCCACCAGGCTGTAAGCCCCCTAATGTGATAATATGGAAGGATTTATTATGGGTGATAACACCCAGGTTGGAAGACTTAGCACCTTCTGGTTAATCAGTGAAAAATGCCCTTGGAAAGCAATGTGTGTTCCCTGAAGTGCTAGGTTTAAATACAATGCTTCCTTACCTGAAGTCATTTTCCTGGGCAATAGAGGTCAGGACAGGTGGTTATCAAAACAATTGTTCTATATGAAAACTTTTAATTAATCTTGATTTTGGCTCTACTTTTCACTCCTACCCTTATTCCCAGTAGCTCCTAGCTTTACTGTAGCCGCTTTATACTATCTTCTGGATCGCAGTCTCCCTGTTCATTTTAGCCCCAACCATTTGTTTTCCCTTCTTCCTGGAACATGCTGCTGTTTTCTCCCCTGCTCCTTCGCTCCCCCTCTCTTCTCTTCCTTCACATTCTGGGTTTATTCTTTTTCTATGCCAGTAATTACTGGGGTACTGAGAAGGACTGAAGTCAACACACTTCCTCAGTGTGCAGCTTTCTGAAACGTGCATATCCAAAGGTAGCATCTATTACAGCTTTGACTACCACCAGTATTTGAAGTTTTCATTTTCATAGCAAGCCAGTTAATTTTTTTGCCAGTTTCTTGTTCTAATGTGTAATCTTCTGTAAGTAACTGGCAAATCCTCATTTTTTCTTTTGAGTTTGTTTTTGTCAATAAAATTTTCTAAGAATTGTTTGTTCATTTGAATTACATAGTCCCTGTGAAATTCTGGGTTGTATAATCAGTTTTCATAGGATCTTTAGGCAGAATATTGATTCTTCATCACATTTACTTCAAATATCTTCTAGTCTTTTGTTTTCATCCTAACTTTTTTGTTTATTTTATAAATTATATTTTATTTGAGTCTTTATTTGTTTCATGATTTCTAAACTTTGAAATAATATGTTATACCCATCCAGATGATTTATATTAATTAGGATTTTTGTTTTACTAACTTTTCTAAAATTTTTGTGGAGTACTGCGCAAAATAATATGGCAGTGCATTTTGAGAGCCAAGAAAATGTCTCTATGTTTTGATCCTGTCCTCAGAAGGCTTAGTTCAAAGGAGGGATAAAAATTTGTTTGGTGTTTTGAATTCACCCATATTCTTATTTTGTCAAATTCTTTGCAATATTGAAAGGTAAAATATTTTTGTGTTTTCCAGATTATTGCTCAGTCGTAACAATTGTGGACCAGACAAATGTAAAGTTAACCTGCCTGCTCTTCAGTGGAAATTATGAAGCCCTACCAATAATTTATAAAAATGGAGATATTGTTCGCTTTCACAGACTGAAGGTAAAATTCATACTATCCAGACTCAGATGTATTTGAAGAAACTCTGTATTTTTCCCTAATACTAGCTATCACTAATTATGTGGTCACAGTGGTGGAAAATGGCATCAAGCATTTCAAGAGATAAGAAGAAATATAAATAATACCAGACTTCAAATAATTAATATTAGGAAACCTCTTCATTTGGACAAACTGTCTGCCTTCCTTCCACAGAAATGTATTAGATGCCATGATTAAGACTAGTTGCATTCTCACTTCTCATTTCTAAATATAGACTGATGGTTTAAAGGTGTTCCATGTAGAATTGAGTGAGGAAAAAAAAAGAAGCCCTAGGCCAATAGGGTTTTGTTTTATTTTACTTTTTTATTAAAAAAATCACACAGAGATTGGGAGGTTGTGTTAATTCAAGTACAGCGAAAGCATTGAGATGTTAGTATGAAATCAAAGTAAGTTGATCTTTATGAAAAATGTATTAAAACATGAAAATGATATTTCAGTACTTATAAAATTATGCTAACAGTTAAGCAAGTAAAGTAAAAAAAAAAAAACGCTTTAATGTGAAGGTAGAGCTATTAATGTGATTTCTAAAAAAATTCAATACTTTAATATTTTCAGTCCGTGAGTTTTAAGTAATTTAGTCCCTTCATCTTTTCTTCTTGTTACATGAAGGTTTCCATGCAACTCTTTCATTATCTTGATTGTTGTTTTTCTTCTAATGCTCTAGTTTATCTGTGTCCCTCATGGTTGGTGAGATGCTCATAAGTGAGCACAATATTCTGGGTATGATCTATTCTTAGTTTTGGTAGGAATTACCTATCTTGATCTCTTAATCCCTTTTTCCTGAGAATGGAAGAGTAGTAGAGAACACCTGTAAAGTTAAAAGAGAAATAGAAATATTATCATCTTAGCATTATATTATAAGCTTATCCCAACTTCAAAAAATAACATTTCTCACATACTATTGTTTCCTATAGTATGTGTATTCTGGCAGTGCACTCCTCCCTCCTAATGTTTTTAGTTGTTACCCTTGTTGTTGTTTAACTGAAGTAGACTGTACGTACATCTTTCAGTTCACAATGTAAGTGTAGTCCTGTAACTAGCACTCTAGAAACTTCCTTCATACACTATCCAGGGTGGTCAACACTTAGCCCAGCCCCAGGAATAAATACTCTCCTAACTTCAAACAACATACATTAGCTTCATCCCTGTTTGTTCTTTATATAAAGAGAATAGACTTTAGGTTTGGTTTTCTTTTTAATGTCTGGCCTGTGCCCATGTGATTCAGTCATATTACTGCCTAAAGTTTTACTTTGTTCATTTTCATTGGTTAAGTGGAATTCCGCCGTGTGAATGCATCAGAATTTATATATTTTCTGGAACATTTAGGTAGTTTTCAGTTTGAGGATTATGCTGCTGCAAACAGTTTAATATGTTTTAGTGAGTATGTATATTAATATTTTTATTATTAATGAAAAATTTAGTGGATAAGCTAAATAGATTAGATACATTATGTTTACTTAAAGATAGATCACTAGAAGTTATCTAATCTAAAGAACAAGGATAAACAAAAGATTGACAGAGCCCTAGGGACCTGTGGAGCAATATCAAATGGTGATACCTGTCATTTGAGATGCATAAGAAAACCGTGTGAATGGGAAAAAAATATATTTATAAAAATAAATAGAAAGGACCAGAATTTTTCCAAATTTGAAGGAAACATTAACTTGCAGATGATAGAAACTCAGTGTACTCCATGCTGGCACCTCAGAGAAAAGCACATCTAAACAAGTCACTGTGAAATCACTGAAAAACATTTAAAAAATCTTGAAATGAGCTGGCAGAGAACTAACACATTCCACACAGGAAACAGTAGTACCAGCCATCTTTGATTTCTTACCGAAAACATGGCACCTGAAGAACAAAGCAGTGAGAAATTAAAAGTGGTGATAGAAAATGTATTCACCTGGAATTTTGTATCCAAAGAAAATATTTTATAAAAATGAGAGAATCCACAGCCAGTATATCTTCAGTATAAGTAAATGCTAAATGGTTGTATTCAGGATAGAAGCATGTTACCAACCAGAAAATTTTGATAGTTAGGAAATGACCAAAACTAAAAAAGAAACTGGTGAATAAATCGGAAAGGTAATGTTTTGTATTTCTTCCCAAAATTTCACTAACCGATAAATGGCTATTTAAAAGAAAAACAATAACATTGGAAGATGGGGTTTATAAAATATGTAGAAAAATGTGAATGATAGTACAAAAGATGGTTAAAAGTATCACTGAAAAGTTACTGTCTTCAGAGGTCATTACACTTTCAGTAGAGAGTGTAAAACAGGATATGGGCAAGTGGAAATGTGATCTGGAAAATAGGGATTAGGTCATAGAACGATACTGATTCCAAATAGACTTTGAGATAAAGATTCATTCATAGCTCAGAAGAAGTAAACAGAACACTAATAAGGTCAAAATAAGATGGGAAAGGAATAGTAGAACAAAATTTTCAAAGAGCAAAAAGAGGGGAGTTAGAAAAGGAAAACAAGCAAGATAGTAGACTTAAATACAACTGTATCAGTAATTTTATGTAAAAGAACTAAACACTCTTTCCAAAGGAAAAAAAAAGACTGAGTTAAAAAGCAAGAACAAATATCACTCCCTACATGAATTGAAGGCACAAGCAAGTTGCAAAATGTGGAAAAGATATACCAAGCAAACAATAAGCATAAGGAAAATGAAATCACTATGTTAATATCAGACAGAATATTACAGATTAAAAGGGGGCATTTCATAAGGACAAAAATATTGCTTTATGAAGAAGATGTAACCATCCTAAATGCTTGTGCATCTAATAGCCGAGCCTCAGAACCTGAAAGCCAAAGTCTGTCTCACTGTCTTGGCTCTATCAGACTGATGAAACCTTAGCCTCTTGTATTTTGTTCACTTTGAAGTCTTATATTTTAAGTGTTCTAGTTTTCCTTGTAACATTCATAAGTAATTGTCACTATTCTTTTTCCTTTTGTAAATTATACTGTAATAAGAAAAGTAATAAGTGTAAAAGTGCAGCTTGATCTAATCAAGGAGTTGACCACCTAGACCTTTAACAAATAGAAATAAATGTTACACAGCAGATCTTGATGTAGCCTTATATAGCCATATAATTTCATATGCTAATTAAATGAAATGTATTAAATGATTATATATAAAGAATTATTCTGGCAAGATTTTATAAACCCTCAAGTGTCTTTAGTTTTTGGGTTCTGCATTGGCAAGCTGTTTTGTTTTCTACTTTGCTCGACTTTCTTAGATCCAAGTATATAAAAAGGAGACTCAAGGTATCACCAGCTCTGGCTTTGCCTCTTTGACATTTGAAGGAACTTTGGGAGCTCCTATCATACCTCGTACTTCAAGCAAGTATTTTAACTTCACCGCAGAGGACCACAGAATGGTAGAAGCTTTACGTGTTTGGGCATCTACTCATATTTCCCCTTCTTCGACATTAGTAAAATTGTGTGATGTTCAACCACTGCAGTATTTTGACCTGACTTGTCAGCTCTTGGGCAAAGCCGAAGTGGATGGAGCGTCATTTCTACTAAAGGTAGGTATTTTAAATACTTGAAATTATAAGTTAGCACCACCTCCATATCTATACAGAGCTTATATTTCAGCATTCTGATGGAATAAATATTCCATAAAAATTCTATTATATTAAGAACTTTAAATCTAACTTCCCATTTTTGATGAGCATAGATATTCATCCAGCTCTACTCTTGAACTTCTCTTTTTTATGCCTCCAAAGAAAACTAGTATCAATAGTTTAAATATAGTTTATGGCTTATTTATGTGCTTATTATTTTAGTATTAATAAAATATGGAGTTGTTTTCTACTCTTATATTTCGGTTATTGTTCTATGTCTGCATATTTCTGCTCCCTTGTTAAGGTAGCCTTGCTTCTCATTTACTTTCTTGGCTCATTGACGTTGGATTCTCTTCCCATGTCATTTCATTGCCTGCTTCGTGGATAGATCATGGATGGTTTTGAAGTGTACATTGTATTTCTTGTTATGTTTTGTTTTTAAATCAGGATTTCAAAAAGTAAAGTAAGACCTATCTAATCTTTGTTTACACCTACCTTATTCATGTTTACTCATGAATAGCTTCTGAAAAAGGTATTTGTGCAATATTAACCTCACCTATCCACCCTAGTCAGGATGCATTTAAACAGACTGCTTCAGCTCTGCTCCTGTGGTTATTTCTTTAGCTTCTGGCTCTTTGAAACAGTAGGACAAGAAACCATACAGTGACACTTGGACAGGTATTGCATTTAGCATTATTTTCATTTATACCTTGCCCTTATGAAGGAATGGTGAAGATAGAAGTTGTTGAATGAAATATGAAGTTTTTAAAGTTGAAAATAGCACATTTACATACACATGAAATACTCTGAGGAAAGTAAGTACATGATGTAAAAAAAGATAAGTAAGTCAAGTATGACAGGTGAAGTTAAAGCAAAGTAAAATCATCCAAAGTTAGAAGAAATCATAGGTCAGCCAGTCATACTGATCACACTCTGGATGCCCAAAGTGGCATCCTTAACAAGTGAGCATTTGAGAGGCACTAAATATTTCCAATGACAAGTAATATACTGTGCAGAATGTACTCCATCTTTCCACTGCTGTGTAGAAAATTTTTAAATTCTGAGATAAAATCTGCCACCTTTTAGCTGACATGGCGGAATGTACATTCACTTTAAAGCAACAAAACATACGCCTGCATCCCATTTTTATAGATAGCCTTTTCAGATAAGTGAAAACAGCTTTTATGTAGATGGTATTTTAAAACACAGCATTCAGAAGTGAATGTAAGACTTTTTTGAGGACAATTTAAATCTCAAAAGTCTGTATATTCTTTGACTCAACAATTTTATTTTTGTAAATTTATTTTTGTAAATTTCCTAAATTTACTTTGTAAATGTGGAAAATGGATTTTAAAAAATATTCTTATATTCCAGTAACAAAAATTAGAAAACTCATACTAACTGTAGAGAATTGTGCGAAGTATTTACGTATTATGGAACATTCTTAAAATGACATTGTAGATTCATAGTTATTAAGGTAGACATTTATAATATTCTATTGGAGATTGATGCAGTTTTATATACTAAAATGTATTATATGCATAGTAAAAATATATTAAGAAGAATATATAGCAATATTTTACTCATTACCGCTGGGAAATTGAATTTTGAGTGATTTTTTTTTATGAAATTGATTTTCATAACACATACCAGAAATAAGTTTTTGAATTATGTTTTAAGCACAAAAGGAGCCAACCATTAACTCCAAGTGAGGTGTGGAAAGCATGGAATGTAACAACATAATTATTTCCTGTCTCAACATGGAGACGATACCAATATTGATTCCTTTATTAGTATCTATGATATAAATTCATTGTAATCATACCAGTTCTACCAGTAATGTATTAAAGTAGTAATATACTGTAATCCATGGTTTATTTTAGAAATCAGAAATTTAGGAAATTGATTTTAGGGTAATTTTAGGAAAATTAGAATCCTCTTCATAAATGTTCAATACATTTGTGAAAATCTTTAGCAAATTATGTCGAATGTTTAGGATTAGAAGATGCCTCCTTAACTTGATAAACAATTGCTCTTGTAATCAAACAAAATATTTAGTGTTCAAATTTTGGAGTTAGTAATGCCACGAACCAGACAAAAATACCCACTATTTTCAGTTCCCTAATGTTGTTCAGGAAATCTTGAGAAATTCACTTAAAAAAAAAAAAAGAGAGAGCTGTAACTCTTTTAAAAGAAAGAAGAAGAGGGGCTCTTGGGTGACTCAGCCAGTTAAGCGTCTGACTTCGGCTCAGGTCATGATCTCACTGCTCGTGGGTTCAAGCCCTGCGTCAGTCTTTGTGCTGACAGCTCAAGAGTCTGGAGCCTGCTTCGGATTCTGGGTCTCCCTCTCCGTCTGCCCCTCCCCCAGTCGCAGTCTATTTCTCAAAAATGAATAAATGTTAAAAATTTTTGAAAAACAAAAAATAAAGAAAAACAGAAGGTGAGTAGTCACAAGATATAAAACCCAAACAATGAATTGAAAAACTATTTGGAATAATAAAATTATGGGGCGCCCGGGTGGCTTAGTCGGTTAAGCGTCCGACTTTCGCTCCGGTCGATCTCGCGGTTCGTGGGTTCGAGCCCCGCGTCGGGCTCTGTGCTGACTGCCAGCTCAGAGCCTGGAGCCTATTTCAGAGTCTGTGACTCTCTCTCTGACCCTCCCCTGCTCACGCTGTCTCGCTCTCTCTCCTAGAAATAAATAAAACATTAAAAAAAATTTTTTTTTAAATAAAATTATTCAGTGAGATAACTGGTTTAAACATTAGTAGAATATAGCTTTGGTACCTATCAGTAATAAATAGAACATAGAAATGAACAAAAGTTCTTTCAAAGTCACAACAACCATAAAACAAGCCAATTCATGAAAGAAGTCCCTGAAATTCTGTGAGCAAAATTACAAAACCTCACTGAGCATATTAAAATATTTTTTTATTCTCATTTAAAGCTTTTTTAAAAAATAAAATGCCATTTTAGTTAAAACCAAATTTTCTAAATTGATTTTAATTCTAAATTTTTTTTAGAACCATTAAATAATCAAGAATAAAACAAGAAAAGCTTGAACAAAAAAAAAAAAAAAACCTCAATGGGNTAGTAATTAAGATTATAGTAAGACTAGCTAATGGAAAAGATTAGGAACAGTCTTACACTGTACACTCAATACATACATGATAATAACAGATAACATTTCAAATTGATGAAGACAGATTGCTAAATGGTGATTGTTATCTATTTGGAAAAACGAATCAAATTTGTATATAAGATACAAATTCCTAACAGATTAAGTTTTGATACAGAATTACAAAAGTTCCAGAAAATATTAAAAAAAAAACACAAAAGACTGACTTCTAGGTGATTAGAACTGAAGCCTAAAAGCAATGTAGCAACGTTCTACTCTCTCAGCCCCTCCCCCCAAAGACTGGGAGATTCATCTGTTAGTAAAGCCATTTTAAAGTCACAAATACAGTTTGCCCAAAATGAAATAACAAATTCCAGGTGGACAAAAATGTTGGTGACGTATACTGTACCAGTTCCCAAAGTGTTTGTCCTGGCTCTTTGAATGATTTAGGGAACAGTGAGTGACCCAAACTCAGTGATTGTTTATTTGAAACTTGGCATAGTCACCAGTATTGTAAGCGCACATTGGCAGACAGCTTCTCTATAGAAATGAGGGTATTCTGTTCAGAGAGCCTGTTTCTCTTGTCCAGCCAAATTTCTCACATGCAGAGGCATTCTTGTCTCATGCCAGATGTCTTTTGTCATACCCTTTTATAACAAAGCACAGCCATCTCTTAAACGCCTCGCACAGCACAGCTAGCTCACAGCCTAAGGAGAGGGTAGTGCCTACGCCTCTTGTGCCCATGTTTCCATCCTCATCCTAATGTAGCTTACATAGCAATCTATTATGTCTTTTCCAGCACCCACAATTTTTATTCATTTGAATTCATAACCTCTGACTTAAAAAGGATGTTCCTATGTATACTTTCAAAACCCTTTTCCAAATTAAAGTGAAAAAATGAGCAAAGGTTAGGATACATTCCTAAAAGTTAGGAATTTATACTTAAGAAAATTAGAAGATGTAGTCATAAAGGTGATTTTAAATTATTTAAAATAGCAAAATTTGGGGCACCTGGGTGGCTCAGTTGGTTAAGCGTCCGACTTCAGCTCTGGTCATGATCTCACAGTACGTGGGTTCGAGCCCCACATCGGGCTCTGTGCTGACAGCCAGCTCAGAGCCTGGAGCCTGTTTCAGATTCTGTATCTCCCTCTCTCTCTGGACCCTCCCCTGCTCACACTGTCCTCTCTCTCCTCTCCTCTTCTCTCTCTCTCTCGGAAATAAATAAAGCATTAAAAAAATAAAATTAGCAGATACAGTCATAAAGGTGTATTTTAAGTTATTTAAAATAGCAAAAGATTTGAAACAACTCAAATCACCAGTACAGGGATTAGTTTAATAAATTTTTATATATTCACACCATAAAATGAATGAAGCAATTGAGAATCATGTTTTAGAAAAATATCTACATTAGATGATAAATTGCTCAATAAACTAAGAAATGCAAAGCAGAATATAATGCCAGTTAAAAAGAGAAAAAGACATATATTATAAATACACAGAAGAAAAAAACAATATGTTAGTACTTTGTTTCTAGGTAGTGTGCATTTTTTTTTTACAGTTTCTATATGACCTATACCTATGTAATCCTTTCACAATCAGAATATACACCATATTTAAAGTTTAGCAGATATTTGGGGGAATATATTTAATTACTTTCAAGTTATATTACCAGAAATTTTTAAAGTCCACCATTACTCAAAAAGATCATTAAAGTTTGCTTTACCCTGTTTTGGCAGGTATGGGATGGCACCAGGACCCCATTCCCCTCTTGGAGAGTCTTAATACAAGACCTTGTACTTGAAGGAGACTTAAGTCACATCCATCAGCTACAGAATCTCACAATAGACATTTTAGTCTATGATAATCATGTTCAAGTGGCAAAATCTCTGAAGGTGATGTTGAGTAGCAATTGTTTGCTCTTTTGTGTTTTTATAAATGTGGGGGTAAATCACATTTATAGATGATATTTGAGGTCTAGAAATTAACTCAATTTATTTTTCTTTAATTTTTAATTTGTAAAATATATTTAAAACAAATGACTAAGAAAAGGAAAATAGAAGATTCATGAAATTACAATGGCTTGAATAACCTATAAAAATTAAAGAATGTTTCCTGAATATTCTAAGACTGTACACAACTTTACTATAAAAGGAATAAGGAAAAATGTTCTTGTACACAGTTGTAGAAAATATTTGTAAACGTAAACATTTATTAATCTTTCTTAATAATAATTAATAACTATAATGTTATTATAATAAGCTTTCTTAATTGGTTTTTGAAAATGTAGCCCACAACTTTGTACTCATGAGTTTAAGAAATTGTTGATCCACCTGTAATAGTGTGTGTTTGTACTGTACAGTTTATTAGATTTGCTCACCACTTTTGAGTTACTGTTTTTGTTTAGGTAAAAGCACACTGTTGAGATGTGGCTCTTGATTATTAATATTTTGGGGAATATTTTTCTTTATTGTACCTTTTATTTGGAAGTATCTTTACTAGCAACGAATGGCATCATTATAACAACAGTGATAATAGTAACATTTGTTAAACACTTTGGGTATGTTTAACACTATCCTGTGTAGTCACTATTGTCACCATTCCCGTTTTACAGATGAGAAAACTGAGCAGTCAGCTCTTAAGCCCAAGATTTCACGGCTACTTGGGGGAAGCCAGGATGTGAATCTATAGTGTTTGTTTCCAGAGCCAGTCCTTTTAGGCAGTATAAGGAAATGATTTTCTTTATTGCAAATAGCTTCGATCCTACCTTTAAGGAGTTTATACAGCCTGCTTATAGAAAGTTATATGGCCTCCTTATAGGAAGAAAACAGTAAAAGTGAATTGCAGCTGTTTTCGATCTGAATTTTATGCATAGCCTCCCTTTGTAAATAAATGTTCTTAAAGAAGGAAATAGTTCTTCTAACACTGTGTTACAAATAAGCCCACCCAATTTATCAATAAGTTAGGCTGAAATTTTGGGTTCAGTGATAACTGAACTTTCTTGTCCTGTGTGTGTGTGTGTGTGTGTGTGTGTGTGTGTGTGTACATGTTTTCCTGCCTAACAGATCAGAGAAAAGTGACTGTTGAAAATACACTTTTGATGCTTCTCCCTGACTTTCTCTACATTATTTCAAAAATAAACGTAATGATAGAGTCAATTCAAAGTTTTTTAAAAATACATATAGAGTTTTTTTTAATGTTAGATTTACATTTTATTTTAGATTCCACTTCCACAATTTAATTCCCTTCTCCTTCCCTATGCTGCTCTTACAAGTCTTGCTGTTCCCCCGCACCTGTCCTGATTTCTTTGTCCAAGTCCTGACAACACCTAGCACAGTGCTCTCCCTACAGCAAAGATGAAGTAAATAGTATCTGCTAGTGAATGAACAAATCAATGACTGAATTTTTTTCAGGTCCCTTTTTGTCTACCTTATCTTACCCACTAGAGGGTGCTCTGAGCACACATTGCTAAGAAAATATAGGGCACTTAATCTTTTCTAATGATATCATAATATTACATGATTTATCTGCAATGTAATAGAAAAATGGAAAGGATTGTCTCTGTAAGTAATGTAACTGTAAGCTTTTATTTAATGTGTATTGACATCACATTTTATTTGTTCTAAGAAAACCTCTCTACCATTTCATATTAACTTAAGAAATTCCCAGTCAGATGATGGTAACACAAATGAATTCTTATCAGCACTTGAAGACAGCTGTTTGAAATTGAATTTTTATACTTAAATACACGGAATACGTGTATTTTTGTATAGGAATAGGAAAGAAATATTTTTTAATAGAGGACAGTGAAGGCAATCTTTAAGTATAATATAATTGGCTTTTATATGCAGTACATTTTACAGTTGAAATCACCCTTAACATTCTTCCTAAATTTTGCTTTTTGAGGGTTACACAAGCACACATGCACAAACCCATGTAACGGGGGCACATACTCATGCACACACATGCATATACATGCACACACACACACAACAAACTTTTTGTCTAGAAATTAAAGCAGTATATTTATAATCCCTAGTCTTATCCTGACACAATTTAAACATTATTATAAAAAATATATAGGCATAATTATGTTTTGGCCTTCAATGACCTAAGAGCTATATAGTTTCGTTATTTTCAGACATACACAAGTAATTAAAAATATTAAAGGGAACTTGTCCATAGTTCATGTGGAAGATTTAAATTATTTCTGAAGTGAGAGTGATTTCTTAATAGCTACATTTCCTTTGCTTTTTAATTTGCTAGTGGGGAGGGACAGACGGATAGGAGAGAGAGAAACTTGAGTGGACTCCACACTTAGCGCGGAGCCCAACACAGGGTTTGATTTCACGATGAACCGTGAAATCGTGACTTGAGCTGAAATCAAGAGTTGTATGCTTAACTGACTGAGCCGCCCAGGCGCCCCTGCCTTAGTTTCTTTTTGGTATTTATTGAAAGGGATATTTATCACAATTTTTGAAAGTATATTTTTATAATTCTTGATTATGACTTCCTCACTTATAATTTTAGAATCTTATCACATTACTGACAAGACTAAGCAGTATGTGTCTATTATAGTAGAGCATCTGGCACATTTCATGTTATATTTAGCAAGCTCAAAAAAAAAATACAATGCTGCCTCCAGAAGGAATTTTTGGAAATAACAATTTGTCATCTTGATAGCCTATTTATATAAATAAATTCTTCCTTGGTCTTTAAATATTGTTTTATTATGAAATACTGTAGTGGAAAAGATAGTGTAATAAATACCCAAGTGCCTACCGTCCAAACTTAATATTTTTAAATGTTTTGCCACACTAATTTCAGGTCCTTTTAATTTTTAGGACATAAATCTCTACATGTTGAATCTTCTCTGTTCCTCCGCTCATTCTCATGTTTTGCTCCTTAGTATCTTTCTATTTATCCTAACATGTAGGTATGTACACTCAGGTTTATTATGCTTTTATTTTATGTACTTTTCTCTGGAAAATGCATAAAGTATATGTATTATTCTGTAATTTACTTTTTCCTTTTATATTTTTAAGATATATCCGTGTTCATACATGTGTCCTCATTTATACCAGAGAGTCTTAATTATTATAGGCTTAGTTTTAAATGATTCTACAGATCAAGCAAACCTTCCCTGCCCCCACCCCCCACCCTTGGAGTTTAGTTTCCAAACCTGACTTGCTGTTCATGTTCATATGCATTTTCAGATCAGCTTTTCAAATTCCATGTAAGACACTGGAGATTTTGGTTGAAATTATACTGATTTTAAAAATTAATTTGGGGGGAATTACTATCTTTATAATGTTGAAGCTTCTCATATATGAATATGATCTCTTTCTCCATGTTTAGGCCTTCTTTTAAACAATTTTTTTTTTTAATTTACATGGAGCATTTTATTTAGAGGGAGGTGGTTTTTCCCCCCCTTAAGTGACCTCTTCCCCCAACATGGGGCTAGAACTCAGGACCCCAAGATTAAGAGTTACATGCTCTACTGACTGAGCCAGCCAGGTGCTGCATGTGTTTAGGCTTTCTTTCAGTGCTTTGTATATGCATGTACTAGTGTATTACCTACTTTTAAAAGGAATCACAGAATAATAAGCATTCAGAAAAGGTGGGATAAAAGTAAATAGAAATTTTTTTTTCCTCCAGTATCTTTAGAGAGCATGAGGAAAAGTCATTTTGTCTTCTTTTCTTTTTTCTTTCTGAGTTTTCTTTCTCTTGACTCTTTACCCTGCTCCCCTGCCATGTTGTAGATGTATGTCAGTGGAAGAAGTCAAAGAAAAAAAGACCTAAATGCCCTATCTCCTTCTCACAAAAACATGATGACTGGGTTAGAAAAAGGCTATATAGCTTCTTCCTCTGAGTAGGTGTCAGTTTAGTTTATAAACATTCTGCATCTCTCATTTTAAGTCTTCTCCCTTAAACAAATACTCCATAGTTAAAAGACATTTTCAAGATGAAACAAAACATCTAAAATTATAGAACATTTAGTTAAAAATTATAATTGGCTTAGTCTGGTATTTGAACTTACAGAATGTATTTCACATTATGGTGACAAAGTGTGTATTACAAAAGCTTTCTTTCCATAGAACTTGTGGAATAGGGGGATATTTATTATTTTGATATTGTAGCACATTTAAAAAATATTTAAAATGTATTTTAAATAAAATACATTTTATTTAAAAAAAATATTTTCTAGTATTTTCATAATGAGAATATTTTAGCAACTGTATTTGATGAACTCTTACCTTAAAGTAGCCAAAGCAAGTTGTTTCAAGAAACCTTAAACAGGTTTTCAAATCAAATAGAGAGCTTTGGTTTGACTTAATTTATAGGTTTCTTAACTAGTGTATTTTATCAGTGCTAAGATTCAGTTTTATTTCACACTTCAGTATCTCTGAAATGAAGATAGGTCTTTCATTTGAAAAAACATATGGATAGATAGATATGTAATATGTATATATACATGTACTTATATATTACATATACACATCTACAAAAATACATGGGCCTATGTATACATATGTATATATACATCCATAAATATACACAAACATGTACATGTATATACACATGTGCACACACACAAAAACAAGTTTTGATTTTGATACAGTGTCCTTGAGACTGATATTCAGTACATGTCAGCATCGCATACCAGTATATTTTCTGACAGGTCAGCACTTTTGACTATTGGTCTGTGCCCCATAGTTGATGTTAAGTATTTTATGTATCAGAAATTGTTTGATTTTTCTCCATTTTTAAAATTATGAATAATCTGTCTTTAGGTTGGAAGCTTTCTTAGAATTTATAGCCTCCATACCAAACTTCAATCAGTGAATTTGGAGAACCAAGCAACATTGTTAGCTCTAGAGTTTCATCTCCATGGGGGTACCAGTTATGGCCGGGGAATCAGAGTCTTGCCAGAAAGTAACTCTGATGTGGATCAACTGAAAAAGTAAGCATATTATACACCCAGTTAGAAATTGTTAGTGAGGTATTAATTAAGCTGATTTCCAAGATACTATTGTTCTGGGCTGGGGTGGGTGGATCTGATATGTTCTTTATAACTGATTCTCATAGGCTACTGTGCCATTATCCATTTGTCTAAATAGATGAACCAGATGAAACCGAAATCAAGTGCTTGCAGATTCAAATAGCTAAATAGTAGCAGAGCTATGGGTATATTGTCAGGTTTCCAACAGCTCCTTGTACACTTCTGTCTACTCTGTGCTTACGCTCTTCTCCTGCCGTGGGGCACATTCCCCAGGTACACAAGCAAACAGTTGAAACTGGAGCTGAGCTAAAGTTTGGAAAACTTGATACATATCTAGAATCCCAAATGTCCTTAATCCTGCCATGAAAAAATAATTCTCTTTCTGTAGTGCTTAGGACTGATAAAATAGGTAACAGAGATGTTTTAGAGTGTCATATTTTAAAAACTTAGAAATGTGCCCAGAAAAAGTCTTGCTACATATGCAGTTTCCTTCTTTGTGAAGTGTTTGTAGTGCTCCTTGTGTACAGGAACTGTGTCTAGTATTCTAGAGGAATAAAAGATAAATCTTTTGTGTATCTTCAAAGAGCTCTAGAAAATGACCTGTTCAGTAAGTTCAAAGAAATAATATTTTAATGTTTTAGTATATTGAAATAGGATGACTTTTAAAACCAGTTAAATTAGCTATTTTAATAACCAATCAGTTGTACTCCTTTATTTCTCATATTGCCATGTATAGAGCATAGTATTTCATTTCTCAAATCTGGAATAAGATTGTTCTGAAAGAATCCCATCCAAGAAATTCTTGGGTTTATTTTTGTGTACCGTATTTCATCATCCTATTGTTTCACTAGTATCTTTCTAGAATCAGGTTTTTTAAATTTGGGGGATTTTAGAACTCTCAGATATTCTGAGGAAATCTATAGGCCTTTTCCTGAAGAAGGTGTACCCATATACATAATTTTTGTACAATTTCAATGATTTCTTGTTTTCTAAGGATAGAACGAAACTGATCACATTGACTTTGTTTTATGCAATTTGATTTGAAATTATATTCTTTCATTTATAGGGTTTTAGAATCTGCAGATTTGACAGCCATTCATGGTTTTGATGGTATATGTCAGTCAGAACGTGAGGACAGCTTTCGGTCTCTTTCAAGTAAGGATAGTTTTTAATGTTAACAGTTTAGTCTCTGCTAAGTAAAATGGCGTTATCAATCCATATTCTCTTTTTTTAATATCTTCCCATCTCTGCCTCTTTCTCTTTTTTGTTAAATCCATATTAATTGTAAAGGAATAGGCTAAATCTTTATCTGTGTCCTATGCAAAGGTAAACATTATTCTTCCCTTAATTGTATAATTGCATTTTCAAATTGGGATGGTAAGGATTACTTAATTTGTGATATAGGTAGTATTTATATGTATGTATTTGTGTGTACATATGTGTATATATACATATACACATTAAAATCTTATATTTCTTAGGCAACCATTTTCCTTGTCAGTTTCTAAAATGAACAGTGATTGTTTTTGCAGGTTTATTTCAAAGAGTTCAGTTATTTTTTGATCATACATATTTTAGAGATGCATATAGGTCCCAGTCTTTATCAATTTATCAAGTTAATAAAGTACCTAGTTATATGATCTTAAACACACACTTAGTTCTGTATTTGTATTTTATACTATTCAAATCTAAATTTCTGTAGGATTTTTCTCCTTTACCATTTTGTGTTAATGTCTCCTTGTACATTCTGGGACCTAGAATCTGTGCCATTTATATACATATACATATGTGTATGTATGTATACATAAATTTATAATCTATTTTATGAGTATTTTCTTTTTCTATACCAGTAATGACAAGCATTAAAATTAACATATATTGCTTGATGTAGGAACTTACTAAGTGCCTACATGCATTATTATTTAATCTTAACAGCATTCCTTTGAGGTTGAAATTACTTTGTCCCTTTTATAGAAAGCAAACAGGCTTTGAGTGATAGGGGTCATGTAATTCACCCAAGGTTACTTAGCTATTAACTAATGGCAAAGTCTGTCAGATTCAAGTGCAGATTATTTGATTTTTTTTTTTTTAATTGAGAGAGAGAGTCCAGGCAGGGAGTGGGGAGAAAGAGAGAGAGAGAATCTTAATCAGGCTCGATGCTCAGCGCAGAGCCTGATGCAGGGCTCGATCCCACAACTCTGGGATCATGACCTGACCTGAAACCAAGAGTTGACATTCAACCAACTCTGAGCCACCCAAGTGCCCCTGATTTTTTGTACATATTTTACATTTATTTCTTTATTCTTTCTGCCTTAAAACTCTCCACATTTCCTAGCACCTTGGTGATGGCATTTTAGACTGATCTGTGATTATTTAAACTACAATTAGGACACCAATTTACTTCAATTGACAGTCATTTGGAGACAGCATAATTTATAATTATACTCTGAAATTTCTTTTCTCCTTTCACAGAGATTTTTAAATTGTTTATAAAGTTAATAATAACTGTCACGATACCAAGTGACACAGCTGCCTCATGCCTTTATGCCCACTCCTGAGGTAATGTTTAGTGTGGCTTCTTCAACACTTTCATGTTTATACAGACAAATATTTCTATAGATAAACAGATGTGACTTTCCCCTCTGTTTAAAATATTAACAAAAATGGGATGTACTACACAGTTGCTTTCTTTATCAATATATCATAGATCTCCTTATGGGGTAGTCCATCTTACTCAAATTCATTATTTTAATAGTTGCATAATATTTTATAATGTGAGTCTAAGGTTATAAATTTACCTATTTTCCATTTGATAGACTATTAGGTTTCTAGTTTTCTGCTCTGACAAATAATGGTTTAATAGCTATCCTTGAACAATTGTACATTCCTGCTTTTCTTTCTCTAAAATGAACTCCTGAAAGAGTGGTTGACAGATCAAAGGATTAACACATCTTTTATTTTAATAGATGTGGTCAGATTATATGACAAAGTGGCATAGAATTCATATTCAAATAGCAGTGTAGGAGAATGTCCTTTCCTCACACTCTCAATGGAACTGAAGGTTAACAGGATATATACATTTTGACAGTTTGGCAGATATAAGGTGATATCTTATTTAGTTTCCTTGAGTACTTTGGAAATAGAAAATATTATATATTGTATTAACCCTTTCTTATTTAAAATATTTTTAATGTTTATTTTTAGACAGAGACAGAGTGTGAGCAGAGGACGGGTAAAGAGAGATGGGGAGACAGATTCTGAAGTAGGCTCTAGGCTCCGAGCTGTCAGGACAGAGTCTGAAGCAGAGCTCGAACTCACGAACTGTCAGATCATGACCTGAGCTGAAGTCAGACACTTAACTGACAGAGCCACCCAGATGCCCGTATCAGTCCTTTTTACTTCCTCTTCTTTATACTTACCTCTTCTTACCCTTTACCTGATTTTCTGTTGGGTTTTTAAAATTTTTTTAATCAGTTTTTGAGAGACCATGTATATATTTTATGCATAATTCTCAGATTTTCTTATTATTCTGCTGCTTTTTTTTTTTAAGGTTTTTATAAATGTTTTCATTTCATACAGAATGGCTAATACTAGGTGATCAGATTCATCAGAATTCTTAGTCAGCTTATAATGTCCAATCAGGTTCTCCTGCCATGAATTCTTAATGCCATTTATTAGTGATATTGAGGAAGAAGGACAATTAATGCATGTTTATATATGATGCCACATAAAATAAATTATAAAAACATACTATAAATTTTTTAAATTTTATTTATTTTGAGAGAGAGGGTGGGAGAAGGACAGAGAGAGGGGGAGAGAGTGTATCCCAAGTAGGCCCCATACTGTCAGTACAGAGCCCGACATCAGGCTGGATCTCATGAACTGTGAGATCATGATGACCAAGAGTCAGATGCTCAACCCACTGAGCCACCCAGGTGCCCCCTAAAACGTATTGTATATAATATGCAATAGAATGTAAGCTAACGTATTCCAAAATATGGGTACTCTTTTAGTCTCAAATTCTTGATTTTAGAAACCACTATTAAAACTTATTGCTGTGTTCACTACCTTTGCTTTCTTGTTAAAGTAAAATCCTATTTTATGGTATTCATCAAGTTATCATATTAAATTTAGTAAGTTTATTATCCATGTCTCCATTTATTTTTTTCACTGTGTTTTTCCAAAATAATAAAAATATTCAAGCATGCAGAAAAATTGAAACAGTTGCACAGTGAATACTCATATACCTACTTTCTGGATTCTCTTTGTTCTGTCATATATTTCTCTCTCTCTCTTTTAGTCAACCCATCATATATTTTGACACATGTCAAACTAAGTTGCAGAAATAAATACACCTCCTTAAAACTTAAGAATAACATCATTAGCTAGAATTCAGTATTTGTTGAGGATTCTTCTTTTTTTTTTTTTTTTGATGTAAAGCTAACTGCAGTGGACAACTGAAGTGTACCATTCCACAAGTTCTGGCTAATACATAAACCTGTGTAACTTCAATCCCTTTAAAAATCTAAAACATCACCATGTTGTAGAAAGTTCCCTCATGTTCCTTACCATTCAGTCCAACCCCAGAATTTCTGATTTATTTTCCGCCATAGATTAATTATCTAGAACTTTAAATAAGTGGAATAACATTTACTGTGCTTTCTTATGTACCGGTTTTGAAATTCATCCATATAGCATGTATTGTTAATTTGTTCCCTTGTAATGCCCAGTAGTACCATATGAGGTAGACGTTGCTTTTAATATGAATTTCCAGTCGTTGCACCATTAGTTTTTTTGGGGTTTTTTTGTTTTGTTTTGTTTTGTTTTGTTTTGTTTTTCTGTGAGATGGCTTGGGTGTCTGTCAAAAATCAAGTGAATATAAATGTGGATTTATTTCTGGGCTTTCCAGTCAGAAATACTTGGTCGTATGGTGTGAAGTGAGCATTTTTCTTCTTACACTGATTTCCAGTTGTTGTCGCACCAGGGTTGTGCTTTCCCTTTGGCTTGTTTTCTGTTTTTTTCAGAAATCAAGTGGCCATGTAAGTGCAGCTTTATTTCTAGACTTTCTATGTAATTCTCTTGATATGCTTGTCAGTCTTTATGCCAGTACCATATTGCCTTGATTACTGTAGCTTTATAATAAGTATTGAAGTCATGTAGGATAAGTCGGCCAGTTTTATTCTTTCTCAGAATTATATTTTATGTTGTGGATTCTCTGTGTTTCCACGTAAGTGTTAGAATCTCCTGTCTTTCTGTAGTAAAGCCTCTGCAATTTTTATTAGGATTATATTGAACCTACAGATCAGTTTGGGGAGAACTAATGTCTTAACAGTTTTGAGCCTTCCAGTCCATGAAGATGGCATATTTTACTGTTGTTTAGATTTTCTTCAGTTCTTGTCAACAATGTTATATAGTTTTCAATTCCACATGGAACTTTTCAGGGATTTTAAAACTGTATAATTCTTCCTTTCTCTTTCATCTAGGTTCTGGATCAGTATCACTGTATGAGGTAGAAAGATGTCAGCAACTATCAGCTACAAGTAAGACTATGTTTCATTTTTAAATAAGGGTGTAATAGTGTGCATACTAAAGCCTGTCCTTACATTTATCAACTAATTTGTTCGTATCTAGTTTTGAGAGCAGATATCCATGAGGGCAAAAATATATACATATTTATCTTTCATTTCCATACCTCCTCCTAACTGGCATAAAATGGAACTCAGAAAGATACATGTTTTTACATTGAATAAAAAGTCCTATATGTATAAGGTTTATAAAACATATTCTACTATTTAACATTGCAGTGGGGCTTATTTCATTTTGAGGCTGTAATAAAATATATGACATAGTTTTTATCATTCACACTATGAATTTAGCGGTGTGCCCATAAAAGCAGTATACCCCAAAGCTTTAATGTTAGCATTGATAGTAAATCTGTGAGATGCTGTCTTTCCATTAGTTCAGCTAAGATGAAAAAAATTAAGAAAAAAATATTTTTAAACACAAGTCTATTAAATGAAGTTCTGTAATATACTATTATAAAAATATGAGTTTCTCACTGAGGAAAGAACATGTAATTGTGAAATGAGGGAAAGCTAGGAGAAAGAAACTTGTGGTGTTGTATTGGAATAAGAAATGCCAGTATGGATTCATGGTTTTATAAATAGACACTGAAATAGATGTAGATATATACACGTTTATACATGTGCAGGAGCATGTGTGGAAGTATCAACACATGTGCATGTATATCCTATTTCTGTCCAGTTAAAGAGCTTCAAAATAATGGCACCCAATAGCAACGGATGCACTTCATGCACAGATCTTGATTTACAAATAATATTCTCTTTTAAAAAGAATCAGAGCTGCCTAGAGAGATAGCAGATATCCAGCTGATAGCAGGATTGGGACAGGAGAATTACAAGATGAATCTAGAACATCTTGTTGTGCCAGAAGGTAAAGAAATTCTCAGTTAATTATGGAGCATGTTAAATTTGATACAATTTGAGCATCAAAATAAAAAATTTACTCCTAGTTTATACTAGGAGTAAAACTGAATAGTGGTAGGAATCCATTAGTCTGTGTGGATAGTAAATAAAAAAAAAAAATGAATGAGTGAATGAATATGTGAGATTGAGTGGGGAGCTCCTAGTTATAATAGAATGACAACTGTAAGAAATGTAAAAGGAATGATGAAGTTAGGGGAAAAAATCATTTTGCAACCATGATAGTAGTAACTGATTTAGTTGTAAATCATCCATAGATCCTAAATGTTGACTGAGAAGTGAGATACTCCTATTTCCCCACGTACTTTCTTATTAGTTATAAAGGGGAAATCAATAAACTTATAGTGGAGAAGAAACTTGTTGAACACCACCATAACCAACTGAACAAAGTTAACATCTCCAGGAATGAAAACACTAATGACATGTATGCCTCTTGTTATGAGACAGAGAAGGACACTTGTACCATTTACAGTATACTTTACTGCCAAAAGTGCATGATCTGTATCCAATCAGGAGCAGAACCAGACACACCCAAGTCAATGGCCTCTACTCCTCCAATATATCAATGTCATGAAAGACAAAGAAAAGCTGAGGCACCATTAAAGGAGTCCAAAGAGACAGGAAAAATAAATGCAATGCACGGTTCAGGATTGGATTCTGGACCCGAAAATAAAACTCTAAGTAAGAACATTTTAGGGAGATTTGGAAAGATTTGAATAATGTCTGTTGATTCAGTGATAATGTTACATATTCTGAAGTTGAAAATTGCACTGTAATAAGCCAATGAAATTTCTTCTGAAATACACACTTAAGTATTTAGGGATAAAAGAGCATGATATCTGGAAATTATTCTTAAATGATTCGTGTGTGTGTGTGTGTGTGTATATACGTATACATATATATATATCTGAATCTGAAGGAGATATATATGGAGAGGGAGGTAACAACAGATGGAGATGATGATAAATGTGGCAAAATATTAACAAGGTTGGCAGTATAACTTAAACAATTCAGTTTTATTGTATCTTGTTTAGGGGAATTCGTATTATGAATATTCTTATTATTCTTATAGATTATTACTTAAAAATTTTCTTTTTAGTACTTACAGATCATTACTATTTGGAGAAAACCCCACTATGTGCTATTTTGAAACAAAAAGCTCCTCAACGGTATCGTATCCGAGCAAAATTAAGGTCATATAAGCCCAGAAGTCTCTTTCAGTCTGTTAAACTTCATTGTCCTAAATGTCATGCACTGTAAGTATTTTCTGTAATAAAACAGAAGTTTTTATTTCATAATTTTGTAAATATACATTTTCATATATATCAATCAGTTTAAGTCCTGGCAGTGAGTAAATTGTGACTTTGTATATTGTATTTTGAAAAAGTGGTAACATTTTTAAGAGAGAATGCTAATAAAAAAAAAAACATTAAAAAAAAAAAGAGAGAATGCTAAATTCTTCTGATATTTCTTAGTAATAATAAATAAATGTGGGTACTATTTTCAGATCTGAAATTCAGTTTAGTAGCTCTGATACATGCATACACACATTTATATATTTATATAAAATAAGTTTATAAGATATTAAATGAATGATTATGTACTTACTAGCTCAAGACATATTCTGAATTTATTTTTAATCTCTTTTCTTCTTTTTTATGCAATTTGACTGTCTTCTCTCTAAACATATAAGATGTAAATATAGTACATGTCCATTATATTTGTGTGTATGTGTGTGCGCGTGTGTATGTATCAATTATATACTTATATAATCCAGTAGATTTTTATATATAAATATAATTTGTGTATCTGTGTACATTTATATATGTATATTTTCCCGTCCAAAATCTAAGTATAATACTATTCGTAGACATTTTTGATCATCAGACCTCCTTAAATACAATGGGGGACCATCTTCTACCCATTTGAGCTTTAATTGATAGTTGGAATTAAAATATAAATACAGATTTTAGGTAATTGTTGAAGTGTTATTAAATTATTAAATTATAGTTTGTTAAATTCTATAGTCATATAGCTTTGCCAGACAAAACTACCCTCTATGAGCATGTTTTTAAACAAATAAGAAAATCACCTCAGTAAGGTTAAATCACCTCCAGTCACACAGCTGGTTGGTGGCAGAACCAAGGCAAGTACATAGACATTTTGGTTCTAGATCAGGCCATTTCCATTGTATACATACTTTACCATGTGACTTTTTAAAATTATTAGTCTAGGTTAAAAGGAATTGAAAGGAATGTTGGTTTGTAAAGTGGGTGCCCTGTGAAAGAGAGATTACTTAGGTGGGAAGTGGATATTTAACAGAAAGCTGTGTCTTTTTCTTCCATGGAGAAATTTAACATTCTTTACAGAGGAGAATGAATTTGTGTTAGAAATAGTTATAAGATCCTTGGTATCACAAAACCAGATAAGGAAATTGCTAGCAGTTAAAATAGTTATGATATATCTACTTAGTCATGAAGTATCATCAAATCTTTTTCTGTGAATAAGAGTCATTTCATCTGCCAAGTGAATTATCGCCACATTTTAAAATAAGTAGCTGGCTCATCAGCATATAAACAAATTTGTCTTAACTGGATAATTTGTTAACTTTGAGTTTCCAAGCTTATATCAATTGTTTTGTATTATTTCATTGTCAATGATTTTTAGGCAAGAAGTTCCACATGAGGGTGATTTGGATATAATTTTACAAGAGGGTGCAGTTAAAACCCCAGATATCAAACTACAAAATACATCATTATATGATTCTAAAATGTGGACCACTACAGATCAAGGAGAAAGAAAAGTAGTTGTTCATTTTGTGAAAAATAATGGTATTCTCCCACTTTCAAGTGACTGTCTGATTTTGATAGAAGGTAAGGTATCTAAGTTACTGTTTTATTAGGATATAGCTTTTGCTTCTTTCTTTCTTTGATTAATGATTGTTAAATATTATTTTAGAGGCAACCTAGGTCAAAATATTGTTAATTTAAATTACATAAAATAGAATATATATAACAGATAGATTTAAATATATACATACACACATATAAATTAATCTGAATTACATTTTAAAATCATATATTGAACTCAAGTGTTTGCATTTGTCCATCTTGTTGAATTCTGGATATAATCTTAATCAGATTCAAGCTCACTGTCGAGCAGTGTTTAACCAAGAGGCTGGTTGTTATGTACAGTTGCTGTTATCTTGGCCTCTGGATGTCACTGTTGTTCCATAAAAAAAAGTGAAAGTCATCTATTGATATTTAAGTCAAGGAAGGGACCCTTGAAACAAGTAAAGATGACAGGTTTTAAAAGGAAGAAACTGAGTCATATATAATTATGCATTTCCTTTCCTTTTTTGTCTGATTTTAACATTTAGTGTGTGTATATATATACATATATATATATCTCACATATTTTTCCCCCATGCCAAATTTAAAGTTTCATTATTTTCCTTGATACTTTTCTTCCTTAATAATATTCTATAATAGAAGGAAAACATCATCTTTAATTTGCAGATAAATCTTTGGTTTTATTTTATAAATGAATTGATCTTTATTACAATGGAATGTGATCATTTTTGTTACTGGCATTTTTCTGTTTATAAAAGTAATACGAACTTGTTTTAGAAAATACATATATGTGAATACACATGAATGTGACCATTGGTATCCTTCCATGAATATCACTTCCATTAAAGTATCACTTTAATACGTTTATAGCATGCCAGCAATGATTTTTATTTCTATATATTAATCATCACAATATTCCTATTCAGTTGATCCTATTATAAGCTCTTTTTTATACATGAGAAAACTGAGTCCTAGGGAAGTTGTGGATCTTTCCCACTACAAGTAGTAAGTGGAACTGAAATGTTTCCGGTTTTTTAACATAGTAACTCTGTCATGAAGTCTCTTCCCCCTGGATAAAATGTAATTGTGGGGGTGGGAAGGCACAAAGAATGAAGTAAATGTTGCCCAATTATTTTCCAGTAAAGCTGTCATAGTATTCATATGCTTCAGTAGCATATGAGATTATCTCTTCCCCCATCCTCATCATCATATACTAGCACTTTAAAAAACGTGTCCACTTTGATGAGTGGAATGTGGTATCTTACTCCATTAGCAATATTTTAATCTCTACCAGTAAGTAGATATAAAAACAAAGCACACAGACACATGCACACACACAAAAAAATGGAGTAAGACTATTCATATGTCCTAAAAATAAAATAAACCTTTGAAACTATCAGCTTCTATAAGAATTGTCCTTGTAGAGCCAGCTAAGAGGGTATCAAGTATATCTCTATGGTTCTTCTGTGAACTGCCTCCCAGAGATTCTGTGTTAAAGTCAACTTGACTTTGGGGGTCCAAAAGAAGCTTAAAGAAGTACCTTTAGCCCCTGATCCTATCTTTAATCACCACTAGCCCACAAACTTCAGTATCATCTCCTCCCATTCCTCAATTCCCATCACACCCTCTAGCATATTGAACCAGGGGCAATTTCTTTTTTTTTTTAATGTTTTATTTATTATTGAGACAGAGAGAGAGAGACAGCGTGAGCAGGGGAGGGTCAGAGAGAGAGGGAGTCACAGAATCCAAAGACAGGCTCCAGGCTCTGAGCTAACTGTCAGCACAGAGCCCGACATGGGCCTCGAACCCACAAACCGTGAGATCATGACCTGAGCCGAAGTCGGACGCTTAAACGACTGAGCCACCCAGGTACCCGATCAGGGGCAATTTCTAAACCCAGGATATTTCTCTGTACCTCTTTGCCATTCCATTGCTATTCTCCTGAGAATTTCTGCTCTAAAATTCGTAAGTAACTTATTAATTTCCTTTGTTCGACAATACATGTGAAATATTTAACGAGCACCTACACCTATTAAACACTCTTCTGATTCTCCAGGCAGATTTGAGTTGTTCTTATTGCATACTGTATAAACTTTCAGTAGATCACTTTTCTTCCTGTATTATATTTGTATTATATCTGTTTATAGACCTGTTTCCTTACTAGAATGTAACTAGGATCCATGTTCATATTAATCTTGTATCTTTAGCACGTAGGGTAGGACACTAGGCATGCAACTGGCGCTCAGTAAATATTTATTGAATAAATAAATATATCCAGAGTAATAACACTGACTTATAGAGCTTTTTAACAAAAGCCAAATGTGATAATATATCTGAAAGCACTTTAAAATTTAAAAGGGTTTCATCAAAATGCAAGCTATTTTTATTTTATCATATTTCTGAGTGTCATAACCTTATGCAGGGGCTAGGACCTAACTGCAGTGTGACATGGCAGAACTGTGGCTTCTAGCTTCGCAAAGCTGCAGAAAGAGGAATGGGGGCTGGGCAACTTAAAACACCACAGAACTTGTTCTTACCAAGATTTATCTGCTTTTTCTGAGTAAACACTCCTTAGATTGTTGTAAGATTTTGGTTAATTTCTAGAGTTCCAAAAAAAGTCAAATTTGACAGTTCTTGCCGTTGTTCTTTTTCCTTGTATGGAGCAATGTATTTTTGGATATCCTTACTCTGCTGTGCTGGGAGTGCTTCCCTCTCACAATTGAATTTAAGGTTACAAATTTTAGGAAATACACAGAAGTGTTCTTATAAATCATATTCTTTTTCCCTAGGAAGGAAGAATGTTCAGTTTAGGTGAAAAATAAACCAGGAAAGAAACTAGTAGGTTTGAGTTACTCTAGATAATCCTGCCTTCTAGTAGTCATGCACCATTGGGCATATCTTCTCAGCCAACGTGATGGCTTTCGTGGCCACTCTGTCATAGAATTAGAAGTGTGATGATTTTTTAGGAAAAATGAACAAACACTATACATGAATTCTTATTACATGAACTGTTCACATCTATATTTAAATTTAATGTTAACCTGAAAGTTTAAAAGACTTATTTCAAACTCAGGACTAAATTTACCTAGACAGTACTAGTGTATAGCAAACTTAAAATGACAATCCTGTTTCTTTTGAATACTTTAACCAAAGTGTTCTGGGATAAAAGAGCAATTTGTATAAATTTAGGAAGATGGTTAAAGTTTCACAAGCCTTATATTTTGCTCAAATCTTGGCATTTCTGTATAGTGGGTTTTTCCATCAGGGCAGGATACTAAGTTTATAAGTTATTATTTTTTATAATAAATGTAATAATCATCTAAATTCTTCATCATATTTTCCTTTCAGTCCTTTTAGTCTTTTACTACTCGTTTTTCTTTAAATACACACTTGATTTTGCCTTCATTATATTTGTACTACCTGAAGGATTTATTTATTCTCTTCATAGGAGGAAGACTCGGTGAAATCTACAGACTTGCAAATAAGTTTCATAGTGTAATTCCTGTGAAATCTGGCCATGATGACCTGGAGGTCCTTGATCTTTCAGCACCATTCCTTATACAAGGAAAAGCACATCACTATGGGTATGCTTTCACATCTGGGAATTTTGAGAATTAATAACGGCTTAGGAGTAATTGTTACTATTTTATCCTACTAGTTGCTGTATATTCAATAGATACTTATTGAATATCAATTTATATGCACTAGATTCTAGATTTTTGTGGTATATATTTTATTCTTCTGATAGCATATATATCCAATACCTACAGTGTGCTAAGTATAATACTATCCCAGAGGTTAATATTCATTTATTATTATTATTATTCATTCATAATAAAATCATAAAGATTTAGATACTAATACAGAGAAAGGTTTAGAGCTGTATTCTAGTAAAAGTTAAGTGATTGAATTCCGAAATTTCTGTGCCACGATGTTACAGATCAGTTGCCACTAAGGAACTGGAAGATATCAGGAAATATTAAGGGCTAGAAGCAGATATGCATTTCAAGAAATTTATAGTCTCTCTCTTATACCTTTTTAATTTATGGTTTCTTCTGTTTTATGAATTTTTAAAGTATTGACATAATCAAATTTATCAAAATGTTTGTGAAACCTTAGGTTTTACCTTTACATCTTTTATGTTTTTTAGAGTTTTCATTTCTTATGTAAATTTACATTTATTGACATAAAATTATTCATAATACTTTTGATGATTTTTTACATATCCACTTTGTCCTTGAATCCACTTAATATTATTGGCACTTTTTTTCTTGACTTTTTTTGCTAAAATAACTAGTTTTTGTTTTGTTGATGCTCTCTTGTTTTATTACTGTTCTTATCTTTATTTTCTGCATTTACTTTTTCTAGATTTCTTGGGGTTTTTTTTTTAAGTTTATTTGTTTATTTTGGGAGAAAGAGAGAGACAAGTGTGCACGAGCAGAGGAGGGGCAGAGTTAGAGGAGAGAGAATCCCAAGCAGTCTCCTTGTCAGTGCAGAGCCTGACACAGAGCTCAGACCCACAAACCATGATACCATTACCTGAGCTAAAATCAAGAGTTGGATGCTAAATGGACTGAGCTGTTCAGGTGCCACTAGGTTGCCTTGGTTTTTTTTTTTCAAATGTTTTCAATTGAATGCATACCTCACTTAATTCATTGATTTTAATATATTTTTTAATGTTCATATTTAAGTCCATAATTTTTTCCCTGAGAAAATAGCCATAGCTTTAACCCAGCATTTGATATGTAGTGCTTTTTTGTTTTTTGGTTTGTCAGAATGTTTCTGTTTCTCATTGTGATATCTTCTTAGGCCCATGAATTACTTACCTGTGTATTTTAAAATTTTCACACAGACATTTTAGGTGCTATGTTTGTTTCTGTTTTAGTTAGATTACTTATTAACCAAAAAGCTTGATAAACTTCATAATGATCTTTGAGATTCATTTTTCTTCGTTTTATCCTAAAATATGTTTGTTCAGATTTTGTATATATTGCCTATATTTTAAAAAGAACATGTATTCTTTAATAGTTGTATTTAATTTTTTTAAATGTTTTATTTATTTCTGAGAGAGAGAGGGAGACACAGAATCCGAAACAGGCTCCAGGCTCTGAGCTAGCTGTCAGCACAGAGCCCGATGTGGGGCTCGAACCCACAAACCGTGAGATCATGACCTGAGCCAAAGTTGGACGCTTAACCAACTGAGCCACCCAGTCGCCCTAATAGTTGTATTTAGTGTTTAATAGTGTTTAGTTATGTCCCTTAGAAAAGCTTGTTAACATATTCAAAACTTTTTCCTTTGTAACTTTGTTTAATCACTTCTTAGAGACTGTGCTTAATGTCCTCTGTGGTTGTAGGCTTGTGATCTTTTATTCAGTCAATGTTTGCTTTGTACATTTTGAGGTTCTTTTCCTGGTTTGCTTTCATGTTTCTTTGTTGTTCTATTTTAGGAAGTCATAAATAAATAAATTATGACCAAATTTTAGTTGTTGTTTAATAGATAAGTTTAAAATATGTTAATTGCTGTTATATTTAGGTTTTATTTCTACATCTTATGTTGTTTTCCACTTACCGTATTACTCCTTCCTTCTCCCTTCCCCTTTTTTTTATTATTATTTAGCTTATTTTTTTCCTGTAGTCTTCTATTGGATTCATTTATAAAAATGTTCTTTATATTCCCCTTGTTCATCTTTTACTGTTTTGGAAGTAATAAATCTCTACTCAATTTTTACTTGTTACACTTAAATTTTAATTTCTACACTTAATTTTAATTTATATACCTGTTTTATCAATGTCTAAAGTTACTATCCTACCCCTTTTTTAAGAAAGTAATATTTCTTCATTTTATTGCCTTTGGTTTTTTTCCTAAAATTTTATTTAAATTCTAGTTAATTAACATAGTATAATATGGGTTTCAGGAGTAGAATTTATTGATTCATCATTTGCAAATAACATCCAGCACGCATCATAGAAAGTGCCTCCTTAATACCCTTCACCCATTTAGCCCATCCACATCCCTACATCAACCCTCAGACTGTTCTCTATCATTAAGTCTCTTATGGTTTGCTTCCCTCTCTCTCTCTTTTTTTTCCCCATCCCATATGTTTATCTGTTTTGTTTCCCAAATTCCACATGTGAGAGAGATCATATGGTATTTGTCTTTCTCTGACTTTATTTCACTTAGCATGATATACTCTATGTCCAGCCATATCATTGCAGATGGAAGGATTTCATTCTTTTTTATGGCTGAGTGTAATATTTCAATTGTGTATATGTACCACATCTTCTTTATCCATTCATCCGTTAATGGATGTTTGAGCTCTTTTCATAGTTTTACCGTTGATAATGCTGCTGTAAACATTGGGGTACGTGTGCCCCTTCAAATCAGTACTTTTGTTTTCTTTGGGTAAATACCTACTAGTGTAATTGCTGGTCTTGGATAGTTCTATATTTAACTTTTTGGGGAACTTCCATACTGTTTTCCAGAGTGGCTCTACCAGTTTGCGTTCCCAACCACCAGTGCAAGAGGGTTTCCCTTCTCCGCATCATTGCCAACATCTGATATTTACTGTGTTGTTAATTTTAGCCATTCTGACAGGTGTGAAATGGTATCTCATCATGGTTTTGATTTGTATTTCTCTGATGAGGAGTGATTTTGAGCATATTTTCATGTATCCTGCTAGCCATCTGGATGTCTTCTTTGGAAACATGTCTATTCATGTCTTCTGCCCATTTTTTCACTGGATTACTTGTCTTTTTTGGTGTTGAGTTAAGTTCTCTATAGATTTTGGACACTAGCCCTTTATCAGATACCAGAAGATCAAATATCTTCTCCTATTCCATAAGCTACCTTTTAGTTTTGTTGATTGTTCCCTTAACTATGTAGAAACTTTTGATCTTGATGAAGTTCATTGTTGCTTTTGTTTTCCTTGTCTCTGATGATATGTCTAGTGAGAAGTTGTTACGGCCAAGGCCAAAGAGGTTGCTGCCTGTGTTCGTCTCTAGGATTTTGATGGTTTCCTGTCTCACATTTAGGTGCTTCATCCATTTTTAAAATTTATTTTTGTGTATGGTATAAGAAAGTGGTCCATTTTTATTCTTCTGCATGTTGCTGTCCAGTTTTCCCAACACTGTTTTTGAGGAGACTTTTTCCCATTAAAGAAGAAATTTCTATGTATTTGAAGGGTGGAAGGGGATAATATTTAATATAGGTACCCTCTACTTTTCCCCAGATTACAAATTAAAAGGAGTTTACATGAACCTTTTGAACATTGATTTTTTTAATATATTTTTACTCAATATATATTTTTACTTTTATATATTTTCTTAGTAACATTGCCTAATCTTTTGGTAATATATAATAAAAAATAATTACTTGTATTTAAAGTATGTTTGTATATAAATAAAGAAAAATACCTATACTAAATAATGTGCATGCTTAGTATATTCTGTAGTTTCAGATTGACTTATATTACGAAGGATAAGTATAGTATTAGGCATTATAAACTATGAACCTCTAAATACATGCTTACTGAATATATTATACAAAGTCTTGCTATTACTGACTTCTGTAATGAGAATAATTTTCTTGTATTGGTTATATTATTTAAGACCTTAGCTATTATCAAAGAGCCATAAAATGAAAGTCTTTAGATATCATCTCTTTAATTTTTTTCATTTTACCAAATTAAGAAATCAGCCAAATTAATTAACAATCTGGATCTGGACCCTCTCTCTTATTTTCAACTTAGTGTTGTTTATTCTGAACCATACGACCTCTGTGATTGCTTCTGTTGTAAAAATCTTGTTTTTTTTTTCTAATTCTGCTTGGAATATGTACATTATAATATAGAAGGTGCAACACTGTTTAATAATTAACTTTTTAAACTGCGTGTTTGAACAAGGATAAGTTATAATTAAATGAGTTATAATTGTGTTTAAATGTATATGGTTTTTTTCCTGTCATTAATTTCAGATGTAAACAGTGTTCTACTTTGAGACCAATACAAAATCTAAATTCCCTGGTTGATAAAACAACTTGGAGTCTTTCTTCTGTGGCGGAAGGTTAGCTACATTTCTGTGTCTGCAACTGCAACTGTCTTTGTGTAAGATGAACTCACTGACTGTATTTCAGTGTTTGTGTATATAGTAAGACCAGACAAAGACTGAGCTGATTAACTTTACTTAAGCAAAACCATTCACAATGATTATAATAAGAGTATAACGTAGTTTAAAATACTTGAAAACTTTCTTTCAGGCATCTGCCAGTATGTTTAGTCATTGCTCACATATTAATGTTCAGTAGTTTGTTTTAGTATTAATTATTAATCACAAATAGGAGATTCTGAAAAATTCCTCCAGTTCATAGTACCTTAGAATTCAAAACAGTTATAGAGGCAGCTATTACACTCTCCACCCAATATACATCTTTAGTTGAAACAACAGGAAATTTTCTATATCCTGTTCTTAACTGTGCTCATCCAGTCTTGGCTTAAAACTCTTGCGGTGACAGGGGACTCATTACATTGCAAAGCAACATATCTATCCCCTTTAATTTGTAAGTAGTTCTTAGCAGTGAAGCAAAATCTACCTACTTAAATTTTAACATGGCCCACATTCTGTCTACTAGAATTAGAGTATAGGTCTTGTATAAGATCAACAGCTTCATACATTTGAAGATATCTGTCATGCCTTCATTGAGTCTTTCTTTCTCCAGGTAGACACCCTCACTTCATTTGGTATTCACCACATTCCTTACTATTCTGTTTCTCTTCCTCAGAGGAGAATATTAATTGTCTACCATTTCCAAACACAAAGTAATACTTTAATCCATGGATTTTCATATAATTTAGTATCTCTTTAATTTCTTTTTCCTCATCTTAGCAAATTATTAATACCATATTCTCACATTTTAGGACATTCAACCAGATGAGATCTCTTAAAACATAAGTGATCCCTGTGTTTATAATATAAAGGGGAGAAACATTTTACAAAATCATAAATTTTGGACCACATGCTATTTTTTAGAACATTCTAGTATTTTAATTGTGTCTTTCTTGTGGCTAACATTTAATGAGTAATAGTTCATGAATCAGTTTTTATGTTTTCTATCAAGTTATCAACTCCTTGTAAGGATACATTATATTAATACTTCATCAAAAAAGGATAGAATTGCTCATGAGTCATTGTCACTACATAGATGTGTAATATAATATTCCAAAATGAACTTGCTAAATAAGCTTAATATATTGCTACTAGAGAACAAAAAGCATATATATATTTTTAATCTCAAATTATTTTAGTAAACAAAATCAACATCCTAAAACAATTTTGACCTTACTTTAATCATAAGGAATAGAAGATTCATATGCTTTGATCTTTTTTTCCTTCACTAGTGCTGGGTATTGTACCTCTTCAACATGTGTTTGTAATGACATTTACTCTTGATGATGGAACAGGGGTACTGGAAGCTTATCTCATGGATTCTGTAAGTATCAGAGGAAGTGTAGATATTTCTAAGAGTATGTTCTTAATTTTAATATATTTATTCATACCAACTTAATTACTGAGAGGATTTAAGGCAACTTAGAAGAACAAATAAAATGCAAGCACATAAATCTTGAATTGCCTGTATATTTATCCTGTTTTGATCTGACTCTGTAAATTTAATATCCAAATAATGAAAAATCGAAGAATAGGAGTTTGAGGAGAGAGTTTTCAGAAGTTTCACTCCAGGAGCCAAAGGTAGAGTTATGGCCACACATTCTAGACATTGTCTAGCAGCATTTTACCAGGTTTTTGTAGTCTCCACATTTCCACAGTAGAGGGAACGAAATTACTTTGGAAGAGAGAAGGTTATAGCGTATGAAGCTAGGGCGCTATCCACAGATCTCCCTCTTTTCTAACAGCAGTTCCAAGTTTGGGCATTCTCAGGACCACCGTTAGTTGTGATAATCCCCTAGAATGACTCACAGAACTTACTGAAAGTTATTATGCTGTTTTTGTTTGTTACACCTAAAGAGTACAAAGTAAAATCCTCCAAAGGAAGAGGTACATAGGGCAGAGTCCAAGGAGTTCCAGACATGGGGCTTCCAGTTGTCCTTTCCTGTGGAGTAGCAGACAGCGTTACCAGCCTAGCAGTGATGTGAAAGGGTACACATGTGGTACTGTCAGCCAGGGAAGCCTCACCGAGCCTTGGTGGCTGGAGTTTTTATTGGGGCTCCATCATGTGGTCACGGTTGATGGCCATCCCATATGGCTGATCTGTTTTCAGTACCTCCAAAGAGCAAGCTAATACCACATGCCACAAACTCTGTGCCCTGAATCACACTGATAGACTTAGCTAGTGTAACAAACAAGAATATTCCTACCAGGCATGATATTCTAAGGGCTTAGAGATTTTTTCCAGAAGCCAAGGGCAAAGACTAAATTTCTTTTAGCAGTAAGGTCAAATTGTCTTACTACACACATTGGGAAACAATCTGAGATGGATGTGAGAGAATTTTTTCTCCTCCATAATTAGTTCATTTGTCCATTTATTGAATAAATATTTAATGAGCACCTGCTTTGTGCCAGATACCGTTGTATGTGATGGGGTATAACAATGAACTAAGCAAACAAAATCCCTTTTCTTTAAGAAAATATAATCTTATAATCCGATAGAGAAGAGAAAAATTAAATATACACTATATGTTATACTCTTAAATTTAGTACTAGATTTTTTTCCTGTACACAAAGAATGATAAGCCTCACTCTTTTCTAATTATTAGTCTCATTATCATTATATTATATATATATATATCATTTGATATATCTATATCAATGTCTATTTAAATTAAAGTAGTAAATCAGATTTTAGAGTTTAGAACTCTATGAAGTCTACAATCTTGACAGTGAAATAGTTTAGTTATTTTAATTAGATAATATGGAAATGCTTTTATATTAATTATGGCTTTTAAAAAAGATTAATATAATTTCCTTTTCTTCTATAATTTTTTTAAGGACAAATTCTTCCAGATCCCAGCATCAGAAATCCTAATCAATGATGACTTGCAGCAAAGTATGGATATGATCATGGATATGTTTTGTCCTTCGGGAACAAAAATTGGTAGGCATTAATATTTTAACAATCTCATTCATTCTTTTTCTTGAAATAGTACCTAACACATATCTAATCTGTAGACATAGAGGTATGAAAAACTTTAAAATCTGAATCTTCTTACTAAGTACTAAGTAATTATTGTCTGATCTGCCTTTTTATGCAGACATTGGCAGGGAGAAGATAGGTAAGAATCATAATTCCTGAAATGAAAAGATTTATAAAATATTTTGAAATATAATAACGGGGAGGCAGTTTTGATCACAAGCACATTTGATATGTTTATGCATATCAACATTTTCATTGCAATTATACCAACAAAGATGTAATTTTGACAAGAAACATTTTCTGTAATAGACTACATATAGCCAGTTTAATTCATTCATGAATTTTCATTCTCTCTCTTTTTTAAATGTTTATTTACTGAGAGAGAGCATGAGTGGAGGAGGGTCAGAGAGAGGAGAGACAGAATCCCAACTGGGCTCTGAGCTGTTAGCTCAGAGCCGGACATGGGGCTCCATCCCACGAACTGTGAGATCATGACCTGAACCGAAATCAAGAGTCAGATCTCAACCATCTGAGCCACCCAGGTGCCCCTCATTCATAAATTTTCTACTAAATATTAACTAGTTTAAGATTTTATGCATTTTTATTTTACCAGTTATTTTTATCAGCTTTAGTTGTTCTCTGGATAACATTTGATTCATCAACTAGAACTTCAGGTCAAATTGTATTGGTCCCATCTACTGCCACTGAGTTTTCCTTTTGTGGTCATTATTTCTGTTTACACTGAAATTTGCAAATCTCCATCATAGTAAGTTAGTTTGACACTATTAACAATTTTTCGTCAGTAACAAATTTTACCAGCTGCAGATTTAGCTGCTGTCACTTTGCCTTTTATAGGT
This sequence comes from Crocuta crocuta, assembly GCF_008692635.1. Taxonomy (NCBI): domain Eukaryota; kingdom Metazoa; phylum Chordata; class Mammalia; order Carnivora; family Hyaenidae; genus Crocuta; species Crocuta crocuta. The sequence continues at coordinate 107,938 of NW_027531893.1, forward strand.
TTTTTTAAGTTTATTTTGAAAAAAAGAGAGCATGAGGGAGGGAGGGGCAGAGTGAGAGGGGCAGAGAATCCCAAGCAGGCTCTGCACTGTCAGCACAGAGCCTGATGTGGGACTCCAACTCACAAACCTCAAAATCATGATCTGAACTGAAACCAAGAGTCGGACACTTAACCCACTGAGCCACCCAGGTGCCCCTTATAGGTTATTTCTAATCAGACTTTATTTTTCCCTCATCAGTGTTTGCATTTTATAACAATTCCAGAAAGATAACTTTTGTACATCTTAAGAAGGTTTAATTTACATACTTTTTATTTGGTGTCAGTTCTTTTGGATAGATTTCTGGAAATAAAACTGCCATATCAAGAAGGATGGGTTTGGTAGGCTTTTGATACATGCTGCCAGATTGCTTTTCAAGAATTATTTTTACTTATTTATAGTTCTTCCAGCAGTGGAGGAGAGTGCCGGTCTTGCTCGACTCTTGCCAAGATTGACTATATTAAGTATCTTTAAACTTGAACTTGAAGAGGCACTAAGAAACTTTTCTAGAAGTTTTAAATAGATTTATTGTGGTCATAATCAGAGCTTGGAAATACCATCTGCATTGTTTGGAGTCAGTGCTTGGAATCTGATGGGAGTTTCAGCTAGACAGGTGTTAAGGGCCTGAGTTGATGTGAACTTGGGGTTCATTTTCTTTCTAGTCAACCAAGAAAAAAAAAAAAGGAGGTCAGTAAGCAATCAGCAGAAATAAAGAATAAAAGCTGGGAATAAGATGGCTGCTACTTTTGCTATCAAACATATGGGAAACTCCACATTTAATTATTGTTTCCTTTTGGGGGAAAAAGATTAGTTAGGATTGTTACACGATAATAACATGAACCCAGTGTGTATTTGGAAGGGTAGATAATTATATATTTGCTAAGTGTATTTTATTTACGTCTCCAGCTAAATTAAATACGTTAATTTTTCTAGCTAAGCATTATGCTTAGATACATATTTTAGAGATATTTGTTAAGTTTTAATGGATAAATAAAATTTTTTTTCATCTGTAGATGCATACCCATGGTTGGAATGCCTCATCAAGTCATATAATGTCACAAGCGGAACGGAGCAGCAGATTTGCTATCAGATTTTTGACACCACGGTTGCAGACGATCTAATCTAATATTGTCATTCAGCTTAGCACATGTAAAATACTGTAATTTTAGAAAACATTTTCTGTGAGATCATTATAAAGGTTTAGCTGTATAGTTTATTTTCTACTTTCACCACAATTTACAATTTTTCTGACAAATAGACATTGTGTTATATTGATGCCTTCCGGTGAGTAAGTTAGAAATGTTTCCGTTGCTCAAAATTCCCAGTATGATGGCTGCTGGGGATATAACAGGAAAGTGGAAGAAATCAGGACTGTGTTTTCATTTACCCCTTGCAGCCTTTTCAGAGAGGCTGTTTTGTCATCCTGATCTAAGTTTGTTTTTCCACATGCCAGCCACTGATTTCTCTGCTGGCCGTCATCCTAGGCCGACTTTCTTTTCCTGCCCTGATTTTTGTATCAGCAATGTTAATGCATGGGCGTGGGGTTAGAGAATGTCCTTACATTAAATCACTCAGCTTTTACTGAGTGCGAGGCAAGTAGCAGCTAGTGGTTTTGTTTTGTACAAAGGGATATGCTTAAACAAGGACTCTTTTTGAGAAGTGCTCTTCTGAGTGAGCTACAGAGTACTTAAAGATGTGGTTTACTTTAAGTGTATGTGCCAGAATTGCTTTCTTTTGGTGTTATTGACCAATTTAGGATAAATACATTTTTTTAAGACCTGAACTATGTTCTTTTGATTGCTTATTTCTCTACATGATACTAGAAGTTATTGCATTCCACCTTGATCTAATAAAGCAGTCACATTTACAGTGTTAGTGACTTAGATTTCCATTTTTTAATAATCTTATGTAGTGTGCACTTATATTTCAGGTCGAACACAAAATGACATATTACCTCAGTATCATAGTCCACTTTTTACCTGACAGTGCTTATGAAGTTTAAAATCATGAAGTTTAAAATATTCAGTTCTATATATTTGTATATATGTATAGATTTGAGTATGTTATTTGGTAAAGACTAAGACATACAGGTCTGCCTAGTTCGGTATTAGTGAAGAATAAATTAATGCACATATTTCAGCTGTTTTCTTTGTTTGCCCTGTGTTGAGGTGAGACATGATTGGAGGTAAAGAATCAAAGCAGAAATGTCAATATAACATATATTTAGGACTGCCTCACTGAGTTTCATAGCAACCCATTTTCCTGATAAAACTGATTTCCTGATAAAACTAGATTGATGAGCTGACTTTACTAAGTTCACACAGTTATTAAATGCTAATCAGTACTCGCATTCAGGTAATCTGTGTTCGGAGACTGCACTGCCAACCACACTAGGATTCTGGGGCAAAAGCTAGCGTGGGGTTTTCTGCAAATGTGTCTTCCCTTAAATATTTGAAATAGCGCTGGTAATAGATTATGAGAGGAATCAGTTTATATTTCCTTATGTGATGAAAAGACTTTTAACATTTTATTGGCAAAAAGGGTCAAGCACCTGATTTCCTATGCTTATAATAACTCTAATTTTTTTAGTGTTTTTTTTATTCATTATGAGAGAGAGAGAGCGAGAGCTAGAGAACAAGCAAGAGAGGGGCAGAGAGAGAAGGAGACAGATAATCCCAGGCAGGCTCCATACTGATGGTGCCTCATGCCCAGCCCAGAGCCCAACTTGGGGCTTGAACTCACAGACCATGAGATCACGACCTGAACTGAAATCGAAGTCAGACGCTTAACCAACTGAGCCACCCAAGTGCCCCAATAACTCTCAATTCTAGTTCCTGAGTAAATTCGCCCATCCCCTGACATAATTACCCATCTCCCATCTCTGAATTGTCAGCTTTTTGGAGATGGTGAAAGAAGCTGATGGCTGCTCTTTGGGAGATGTAAACATTTGGGTCAAAATATCTTCCAGGAAAAGTTTTAAGAACCCTATGGGGCGCCTGGGTGGCTTAGTCGGTTAAGCGTCTGACTTTCGCTCAGGTCATGACCTCGCGGTTTGTGGGTTCGAGCCCCATGTCGGGCTCTGTGCTGACAGCCAGCTCAGAGCCTGGAGCCTGTTTCAGTCTGTGACTCCCTCTCTCTCTGACCCTCCCCTGCTCACGCTCTCTCTCCTAGAAATAAAAAAAAAACCCTATAGATGAGCAGATAGATTTCAGTACCAGTGGTATTCAGAGGATACAAAGGTGAGAGAGCCATTTTCTCTATGGGAAGCGCCCAGAAGAGGAGAGGTCAGAAGGTAGAGCAGGTCACAGTGCTGCCTCCAAGTTAATAAAGTCAAACTCCTCACATGAATCTTCACAGTGATAGGTCACTTGTCTCATTTTTTAATAACCCCCCACGTTGTCATCATTTGTTTTTTAACTTCTTAGCTTTGAACAAGAAGGGTTCTCTCAACACCTAGTGTTTGTCCAGCGATGATGTGTATGCCATATCTGAATCAGGAATCCAGAATGCTAGGAGAATTCTATTTCTGGAGAAACAAGTAGACAGTACTTCACTGGGCCTTGATTTGAGCCATGTCCTCTTTATTGTCCATGTGAATACTGGTACCCTTCTGGTCAGATTCAAAATTATTTCAAAATAAATTTAAGAAAGTAGTTTGTGTACAGCTTCTCTGCTCAATTTCCAGTCCCTGTAGCATCCATTAGATACGGGTAGATTGTCTCTTGTAGCCCCTGCACGATTTCATGGGAGGAAGAGAGGGCGTAGCCTAGAAAACCTGAGGCAGTCAGTTATACAGTGATGAAAAATGCACTGCTCACACGCCCTTTCCTCTGTCCCTACCCTTCATTATACGGCTTTCCTTCTACAGGCCGAGATGCAATGCCTCACTCCCCCTCCTTTTTTTACCCCTGGTCATGTTGCACTTCAGGAGTTGTTTCCGAAAGAATATAGAAAGACTGGTGTTGATGAAGTCTAAGCTGAAGACCCCTCTGTCTCCCCGAGAAAGCCATCTCCATGCACTAGGGCACCGGCTGCCCAGGCTTTGAGTCCGTGTGTGTGCCGTGCCGCCACTGCTTACAGGTCACAGGGACGGACCCGAATCTTTAACCTGCTGTGCTGTTTGGTTTCCAAAGGCAAACCATGAGATTGTCACAACTTGTGACTCTCATTCCATCCGATTCTCTTCTACACTTTCTGAAAACTTTCCTTGCGATCTGGGGAAATAGCTAGATTCTTCTGGTTATTTTCACTGTTTTGAATTTTGACCATGTGTTTCATCAAGTTTTGTTTTTATCCAGAGTTTTGTAAAATAAAAGCGCTATGTGTTTCTAAGTATTGGAACAATACAAAGTATATGAAGTTGGACTAATTCTGATTCTAACTAGTACCCCAGAGCAAACTACTTTTAACTATGTGGTGTATACTTTTCCAGACTGTTTTCCCTAAGAATGGGTAAATATATGTATATATGTTTTAAAAATAACATCATGCTATAAATATATTTTTGCAACTTGCTTTTGTCATTTTATAAAGTAGACTTCTTTGTTTTTTTATGTCAATACACATAAGAGAAACTTGTTTGTAATTACTTGGCATAAGTAACTTTTTAGTGAGAATTCTCCGATTATTTGACCTTCTATTTTTGTCATGGTTTTTGGTCTATTTATTGTGTTCTATTATTGTGAAAGTTTTGGAATTTTATATTTTTATTGTTACCGATTTTGTTGACTTTGTTGCTTTATAGTTATTCATAATATTTTGTTATCATTATTATGCTGTGTTTTGTCTGGTGTTATTTTCCCTTTAAATAAATCTGAAGCCCCTGGGACCTGGTTTCACTGCATCTACTGGAGGTTCTTAGGGGATCTGAATTTTGAAGTCCTGTCCAACTTCTAGTACAGATAGGACTCTGCCATGACACAATTGTCTTGAAATGATTCTTACATGCTTTATTTTTTTTTTTAGTATTTTATTTATTTCTAGGAGAGAGAGAGACAGCATGAGCAGGGGAGGGTCAGAGAGAGAGGGAGTGACAGACTTTGAAACAGGCTCCAGGCTCTGAGCTGGCAGTCAGCACAGAGCCCGACGCGGGGCTCGAACCCACAAACCGCGAGGTCATGACCTGAGCGAAAGTCAGACGCTTAACCGACTAAGCCACCTGGGTGCCCCAGATTCTTACATGCTTTAAAGGACTAATTATAGTATGTTAATATATATGTTTATATATATATATATTTATATATATATATAAATGTAAGAAAGGAGAACGCCTCCTCTGATCTTTTCATTATGAGAAAGGTACTATGATGGCTATGATGAGTCACCCTAAAGTTGTAAAACATCATTTTAGGGGAAATACAAATATCTCTTCCTGTGCTTGCCCTTCAGGATCTCTGGATGATGTGAAAGTCTTCTACCCACTCCAGGAAAAAGAATAGTCAGCTAGTAAAATCTGGGCCTAGTGATATTCCTTCTCTTCCCTCTGATACTTGGAAATAGTATCAGAACCCACTAAACAGGAAGGCAGCAGTGTGCTCAAGTATGTGAGATCGTATCTTGGTTTGGCAGCCAGAAAATGAATTAGTAGCACCATGTATTATTTTTCTCTGCAGTAAGTGATTTAAGCTGTTACGAAATTTAAGATCATGCAAGGTTTCGCAGCAATGGTCATCTTACATGGAGATAAATGTCCTTTCATTCAGGACTGCTTTTGATGAGTTGAGAAGGGTTAGGTGTCAATTACGGTGATAAGGATAATGCATTAATGTATATGGGAGCTTTCCCTCAGATGCTCCAGCTGGTGAAATGTGGATAGTTCAGAGTCTCCTCTGCTATTTTTAGACTGTAGCAATATCTTAATGTCTATTTTTTCCCCTTGAAATCTAGGCCACAAAGGCACATTGGTATAATGCACGTGCATGTGTGTTTGTGAGCACACATGCTTGCTTTTATTCTGTACTTTGAATTCACTTTGCAGGGTACTATATTAGAATTTTCCTAACAACCTAGTCCACAGCTACCAAAGAAAGGCATTTGCAACTTGAATGAAGTTTCTTATATTTCATCTGTTCAGAACATTCTGAGGATTTGGAACATGTATTTATTAACTACCTTATTATCATCTGTTAATATAGTCCATCAAGTGCTGTTAATTTCTAAACAAGTACCTTTTTATATACAACCCTGAATCTATGGTATATAATTTTTTTTTCCTATACCTTCAGAATGATTTTTCCCTCCTTTGGAATATGAACTCCCAGGGACACCTGCGTGGCTCACTCGATTAGTTTCCAACTTGATCTCATCTCAGGACTTGATTTCAGGGTCATGAGTTCAGGTCCCACATTGGGCTCTGGGCTGGGCATGAGGCCTATTAATAAATATATGTGTGTGTGTGTGTGTGTGTGTGTATAAACTCCCAGATAAATGCCAATTTGTTTTTACATATGACTGTATTCCTCAGCAGAGTTTTGTTCTCCATTAGAGGGCAAAATCCTTTTAAAATGTAAAATCTTGTACCAAGGTTAGCTACCTCTTAAATGACTTTCTGTCACAAGCTTCTATAACAGTAAATAGGAAAGACAACACATTTGGAAATCAAAAGTATTCATTTGTGAGTCACATGAAAACAGCTTGCAGTGGATAGACATGGTGGTTTTTATTTGGTTGGATAGGATTTCTGTGTGTTTACTCCAATTAGATTAGGTTTAGGAGCAATAAAATAAATACTTAAATTTTGGAACATTGGCAAATATTTCTGCACAATGATCAAAGCTTGAATGGAGGTTAAGCAAAAGAATACAGAGTACAAAATAGGTATGTATTTAAAAGTCAGCTCATACCTTTATATTCATTTATTATTCATACAGTATCTGTCTCCATAAAGGATTTCACGTGGTTTACAATAAAAGACAGACATGGGACACAATCTTTAGAAATAGGGCAAGAAGACAAGAGCTAAATAGAGTAGTAGCTATTAAATCAATTCATTATCCCTAACCTAAGGGATGCTATCGGTTTTGAACAAAACTCATACACAAAAATGTAACAGATTACATTGCTCTTATTCACAAAGTTATTATATCATGTTATTAGGAAATACAAGCCTTTTGCCCAATAATAAGAGTAACAAGGTGGGTTTTTATGTTAGGCACACTAAACAACAGAATGCTTTTGTAGTAGCAGTTATTTAAAAATGCAGAAATTGCATCCAAAATGGCAGGATGTAAACTCTGAAGAGGGAAGAAATAGAGCGGGAATTTTCCACTGGCTGTCTACCTCTTGGCTCTTCTTTGAGGCACTTTCTTGTTTTGTTTTTATTATTAGTGATGAGTGTAAAGTGTTTCCAATACCTCCACATACTCAAGAATTAGAAGCATTAATTAGTATAGGAAAAATACATATTTTTCTGGTACTAAAAAATTCTGATGTAAATATCCTTGAGAAAATGAGCACTTCTTACCTTTTCCTATTGTCGTTACAGGTAGTGAAAGAATTACCTTGTTTTCAGCGTTTCATGTCAGGAAGAATATGGGTTTTGATGAATCACAGTCATTTGGAAGATGTGTACTCCTTCATTGACCCTCAGTGCTTCATGGGAAGTGTTGCTTAAGTCCTAAGTAAAACAAGCTTCACACCTGTATCCAACTGGGAATTTGCTGGGAGCGTATTTTACCTATATCACATTTACTAAACTCTAAATGCCCAAACATTAAATCTAGTCATCCTTGATCTCTCTCTCTCATTCACGGCCCACATCCAATCCATCTGAAAAGTCATCACGATGCGCTCTTTAAAATACATCCAGAATTTGACTACTTCTTACCACTTCCTCTACCACCATGCTGGCCATGCTACCATCTTCTCTTGCTTGGACTTAGCGCCCCAGTTCGTCTTCCTGCTCCTACAGCTTCCACACACACTATATCCTCTATACAGTAGGTAGGCAGATCCATTAAAATGTAAGGCAGATAATGTCATTTTCCATTGTTTCCTAATGTCATACAGAGTTGAGATTACCATGGCCTCTACCACCCGATGTGATGCATTACCTTTCTACCTCTGATTTATTATAACCTTTCTCCTCTCACTTCTGTCCAAACACTGGTCTCCTTGTTTTTTCAACATACCAGCAAACTTTCCCTTCACAGGCTTTGTACTTTCTGTTGTCACTTTAGTCTGGACATTGTTGAGCTATTCCAGGTTCCACGATTCACTCTCTCACATCCTTTGTACCAATGTGACCTTATCAGAAAGTCTACTCCGACCATATAAAAGACCATTCAATCCCATCATCCCCCCCCCAACTGACTTTTCTCCAGTGCACTTACTCATGTAATATATTTATTCGCTCGTACTCTGTTTTCCTTCCCCAGCAGCATATGAGCTCCTTGAGGAAGGCGTTAGATTTGTTCCCTGATGTTTACCCAGTGCCTAGAAATTCCTTTTTTATAATAGATGCTCAGGAAATATTTCTAGAATGAATAAAGTGATCATCTCATATTTGAGAACCCAGGCTCAAAATCAGAGAATACTAGAATGTATTAAGCATGTAAGGCGATTTTAGAGCAGTGGTTATTGGGGACACAGAAATTTACTTTTAAAAATAAAATCTAGGTAATTTTGATGCAGATTGCACAAAGATTTTATGAAGCCGAGGCTTAATAATTTGCATTTTTAACAATCTCCACAGGTGATTCCTTTGCAGGTGAAAGATTTAGTACCATTATTATAGAAATTAGAGTATGGGATCTGTATTTGCTTGCTTCAGACATTATATTACCTGCCTGATCCTGAAAGCAGTTCAGTTGAAGCACCTTGATATAGAATCTGGACCTGTCAATGGTTCTTAACTCTGGCTTACAATCATCTGGGAAGAGAGCTCTCAAAGCATCAGATCCTGGGATGTCCCCTTCAGCTCTTGTTTAAGGCCATGGATTCAATCTCCGGCTACACCTCTCACTAGTTTTTTGACCTTAGGCAAGTTGGTTACCCTCTCTTGGAAACTGTGAGTAGTAATAGTGCCCCTTTCAGAACATCATGGAGGGACCCCGGGGTAAATGAAATCAAATTATATATGTAAAACACTTAGAATCTGGCCCATAGGAAACCCTTTTAAAGGATTAGATAGTATTACTAAGTTTTGGTGACAAAAACTAATCATTTTTATTGCTATTCTCTTACAAAGAAGATTTGAGATTTATTTTATGCTACTTTGCTGATTCCTTAACTTCCAAGCAAACCCAGCTGCAGTGGTGACAAAGGAAAACAGCTACATACATCCTTGGATCATTTCAGGCCCAATCTAGCAAAGCTGCTACAAACACGGAGTGAACGGAATGGAGTGAATAGCATTGGACCAACTGACCAAAAAATCCTTTCCTGAGATGGTCATTTTGGATAGTTTTATTATTTCAAATCCCATTTTCTTAAATATCTCATTCTTATTGGGAAATAAGAGAAAAGAAATTCAAAAATCCATCATTATGTATCTGTAGGGCTGATACTTATTTTTAAATAGGGGATAGCTTGACTGAATAACAAGGCGAGGAATCTGAAAATAGCACAGTGTGCAAGCACTAAAAGAGAATGAAAATATTTTTGTTCTGTTTAAAAAACACAGCTCTGAAACAATGGTAGAGAGGGAAGAAAATGTCCTGGGGAAATTTCATGGGGAAATTCTTTGGCAGTATAGTCTGTTTATAAAAGTCGCTTCGATTTCTTTATTGGAGTCGCTTGAAACTAAAATGCAAGTAAAGCTATGGATTTTCCAGTGCTTTTGTCACGCAGAAGTGGTTATGTTTAATGTCATTGACTAGCTGTTAGTTGTTTTTCAGAAAGTCATCAGGAAAGTTTTTACTCAATATTTGGTAGGATCTAATTTTGGAATGGGCTTCTATGACTCCATGTACCTGTCTCTTTTTGTAATAGAAATTTAAACAAAGAATAATGATGTAATACACTGCAAGTATTGAGTCCCTTTGGTTTTAGTTAAATCTAAATGCAAATCAAAATGCATTTTTTATGCCAGGATATTTGGTGAGCTACTTTAATGCTTATTTTATGGTTCCACAGACCATAACTGACACCTATTTGAAAGTACTCAATTTCCAGTATTGAATGTGCAAAATTGCTTTCTACTCTAAGATCACAAAAAGGGCAAGTGACACATACCATAAGTTATCTGCCTCAGAAAATAAGGTTTGGTTTTTACAAAGAAGACACATGTTAGGTACTTAAAATTTACTGAAACCTGGCTTGCTTGCATTCCTTAGTCTTGATGATACAACATTTGATTATCCTAAGGTAGTGGTAAGACAGACCTTTCAGACAAGACTACACCCGCAGGATCATGGCAGAGGAGGTTAGACCACATGGCATCATCCAGTTACTTCCCTTATAAAGGAAGCCAACTCTGCAGACGTTCATAACCTGCTGTGTACCTCTGGGTCTGATTTAATATAACTTGTGCTAATAACTAAATTCATCGAATCCTAAGCAAAAGCAAGGAATCAGCACAGATTTCTCATGGGTGATTGTACAATTTTTAAAGCTTTTTGTAATGTTGAAAGTAGTTTAAGAATCTTATGTTCTACCTATTACTTTTCTAACGTCCTCCAGTAGTTTGGAAATTCAGATTGTAAGCCAGTCGACCAGATGATTCTTGAAACTGTTTCTTTCCTCTTCCAAAATGAGAGTTTCTCTGGCATCTGTAAGATCTTTCTTGGAGAACTTTAAGTCGTCCACAGTCATTTCAGTGTTTTAAGGAAGAGGAATATCAATTACTTAGCCCCTCCTTCATCTGAATGGAGTTGGGTTTTTTGTTTTTGCTTTTTTTTTTTTTTTTTTTTTTTTTTTTTTTTTTTTTTACAAATNTTTTTTTGCTCTTGCTCTTGTTTTCAGTCTGAGTGTGTGGGTCAAACAGTAGTGTTCTGGCAAACCAAAATGTAATCATTAATATTGTTTAAGTTCCTGGCAGTTCATTTAGGAAGTGGGTGATATTTTAAATGGAAAATTACAGACTTAAAGAAATAATAATATACATTCGAATGACCCTTTACAATTTACAGTGCACTTATATAGAATCCAGACTGGTGGTATTGATCTGCTCTAGATTCTCCTATGTACCTCCTCCAACCTTGGAGCAATAATTACTTTGATTTTCTTTGTTTGTAGGAAGAATTCACAAGTACCATTCTACGCTTGTGGAATGTGGTATGAGTTAAATAGATAAAGAAATGAATATGATATTACAATGTTTATTTAGAGTCTACCTCTTCTAGTTTAGGGGATTATGAGGAAACCTTCAAAAGGTCCTTCATCCAGTGACAATAGATTAAAAAAAAAATGTGCTCATTTGTTCCTATCTTTGTATTAGAAATTTTGTCTGAAGATATATTTTTAAATAAAACCTTCATATGGTGTTAGGGGTTGAACTTTTTCTGTAAGGTTATTTAGTAGCACAAGTTTAAAATCTTAAAAATATTGTCCTCTATATGCCAGTTTTTCCTCTTTTATGAATTACAGAAAATTGAGAATGACTGTAATGCCCCAAAAAGATAATATTTTTAAAAATGGAAACAATTATAATGTCTCCAGAATGCTGATTAGATAAATTACTGATTACCTTTGAAAAAAAAAAAAAAAGAGTGTGATGCAACCTTCAAAGATCATGTTTTAAAAATACTTAGGGCATTCTTCTATTTATTGTTACATGAAAAAAGTATATCAACAGTTTGACCCCACTTTAGTGTGTATGTCTATGCATTTATTCAATGAGCAGATTTCACTGAGCATTTACTTTGTTCAGGGCACTGTGATGAGAACTGGGATATCAGCAGTAAATAAAACCATCCCTTTTCTCAAAATCATATGCATGCCAAATAGTACAGGCAGAACCAGTCAGAATGCTAACAGTTTGGGATTTTGGTGTCTATTTCCTTTTTTAAACCTGAGTATACTTCTGAGAATCCTAGCAGGATCATGTATCAACTCATATTTAGACTACAGCATAAACATGTTTTTGTAACTTTATTCACTTCATGAATATTCAAGGAGAGACCCTAGCAGAATAAAAGTTATATTCTTAAGCAGCTTAAGAAAAGCAATCTCAAAATATCATAGCTTTTATGATAGTCTTCACAACATGTTGCTACTCTCTAAAGAAGGAAGCTAATGAAAAGACCACTTTGGTGTCTGGTTTTTCCATTTTTCAATTAAGAGAGACATTATTTTAAAACTTAGTCAAATGTTTCTAGGGAGAATTGATAGAAAAATAGAAGAACTCTGGAATATTACTAATGCTTTGGCTGTTCAGAATTTGTGTAAAATCACTAATTTAATATCTATTCAATAAGTCGAATACTCTGTATGGTCTATCACTTTTAATTATGCTAAAAATCCCAAATAGTTTAAGTATCAGTTCATAATTACCCTCAGAAAAAGTCTTGATTCCACTGGGCTTCTCAATTTATTGCATAATTCAAGGAAACAATCGCTGATTTTAAGTTAGCTTTATGTAAAATAAGTCACATTTTTCATAAGCTTAACATTAAGCAGAATTTATTATTATGTCCTTAGTGATGAGAAGGTTAGTTTTGTTAGGACTTTATGGATGAATAGAAGTTCAAGTTAATAGTTAAAGGATTTGACAGGAATTTTTGCTACCTTTTTTAGTTGTGACTGGGCCATGATTTCAATGATTAAATTTTGCTCCAACCTTAAAAAAGCTATCAAAATCATGCTACAGAGAAAATAACCCACTTGAAACAACCAAAGAAATTCAAATTTCTGCTTGAGGTAGGCCATTTAAGACTTCCTCACAAAGTTACGATAATTGATACATGTCATTGCCTTCACTTTAGCAGTTTTGGATTTGATAGGCAGGAAACAATTCATTTGATAGATCTTTTCTACAATACTCAAATTTTTGTTTCACTGATTCTAATCAGATGTATGTGGTTTGTATACTTTGCATTTGTTTATTTCTCCATATGAAATCTATTTGAAATTGCTTTCCAAAAAGAAAAGAGGATGGATTTAGGGCTTGTGAATGCTAAATAGAAACTTACTGCAGGTGTGACAGAGATGTGCTTTAGACTTCAAGCTTTAAAATACTGATTTTGTATCAGATGAATAACATTTGAGTCATGACTATGATGGAAAATGTCAGAATACTAACCAGTTTTTCTGAATAGCCACTATCCATATCTCTTTAGAGAGTAACTCCTTTTGATCCCAAATAAATCTAAGTAAAAATAAAAGTATCTATGAGATTAGCCTGTCATTAAATCCATACCAAATTGTCCTTGCTCTTGCCCTGCCTTACCCTGATAAAGCAAATAGTCTAAAACAACAGCAACATAAACAAAAAACATTATCTATTGGAAAGTCAATATCCGTCTAAAATTTGAAGACAAGGCATGAATTTTGATGAGTTTAGGAACATTTGCTTTCATAGTTTTAGTCTCAAAAGTGAATTTTACTGAATAGTTTATGTAGTTCCTTTAGGAGAGTCTTTCTTTTGTCCTTTCATTTAACAGATATGCATGGATTTCTGCTGTGTCAGAATAACAATTCATCATCAACTCTGATTATCAAGAACAAATTGAACAACTCTCTGAGATTCCAAAAAAGAATGAAAATCTCTACTAGGCCCAGAATGTTCTTTTAACTAAGAAAAGTCAGCTGTACTGAAATGTCTTATTGGTCTGGCATTAACTTAGTGTGTGATCTACCATACATGACTCTTTCCTTGTGCTGCATTGTTTTTCCAGGTTCGGATATAAATATATTTGTCATCTTTTGAAGCACTATTAACTACCTGTCTTCTGTAGTGAACTTTTGTAAGAATTAAAGAAGATGCTTCTGTGAAGCTTGTCAGAGTATTTATCTGCTGTAAAATTAGTGCAAACCACTTTCATTAAGGTCAGTAGGAAACTCTCCTCAAGATTTAGAAATCTTCATTTTCAGATCTCACATGCAAATATATTTGACCTTTAAATTCCCTCCACAAATTCAGTCAAAATAACAAAGATTATTTGCAACTTTGTCCTAAATGGCAGATTTTGTGCTTCTGTTGTAGTAGGCCAAAATAGCAAAATAAACACTAAATTAGACTAATTTAGTTTGATGGCTGTCCATTGACTCTTCAGTCATCCTTTTTTAAAGTCCAGACATATAACTGTGTAAATTTAAGGTGTACGATGTATATTGATACACTTGTATATTACAAAATGATTACTTCCATAGTGTTAGTCAACACCTTCATCACATCAAATAAGTCCTCTTTATATGTTTCACCACACATAACAATTGAGACCTCTCTCCATGCTCTTAATGTATTTACTTGAAACTCTGGTTCTCTCCAGTATGTCATTCTCTTCTTTCATGACCATTTCTTAGAAATGAGAGAACATTTGATTAAAATGAATCAGATTAGGATTTCCAGGGAAGATGGTGGAGTAGGAAGATCCTAAGTTCATATCATGGATACAACTAAAAACACCCATATTTGTGTAAATAACTCAGGAGACGACCAGAAGACTGGCAGAACAAACTCCCAACAGCTAAGTGTAGAGGAGAGGCCGTGTCAAAGTGGGTGGGAAGGGCAGAGACGCAGTCAGGAGCCAAATGGACTTATCAGTGGCAGGGAGGGATGCCACATGTGCATTGAGGGGGCTGGATAAAATCCTCAAAGCAGGCACCAACAAGCACAGAGAAGATGGACCTCCATGACATTTGGCTTTGAAAAGCAGAAGGGCCTAACAATCAGTGAGGCTTAACATGTGGAACTTTAAAAATGAATAGGTTCTGCACTTGGGGAACCTGGAGGATGAAAGGAAACTGAGTCCCTGCCCTCGAAGAGAGAGCACAACAGCCCCCTCAGAGATACAGCATAGAAGCAGTAGTTTGAAAAATGCCCGTGCTGTACAGGAGGGACATTTATTTACTAATCTCAGAACATGTTCTGGGGGGTCACGGAACTTTAGAAGGTGTCAGGAACAAAGAAGTTGGTGGGCACCATTTCCCTGCCCTACCCCCCAGCCTGGATACACAGATGCCTGCAGGAAGCAGCTCAGTGCCACCACACTCCACCTACAGTGTTCCCTGTCCCCATTTTGTACTGTGGACAGGCCCCCTCCAACCCCGCACCTGGGGGGAGCTCTCTCTTCACAGAGCAAACCAGCAAGGACCTTGCTGGCACCACAAGTCCCACCCCCATGCTCTCCTGGGGACTCACCTCTCCAACCCTGGAGTTCTCTAAAGCAGCTCCAAGTCCCTCCCACAACACACCTGTGCAGACTTGTGCCCCCATGTTCTCCAGTGGTCCTCCCTCCAATACACCGTTGGCCGGAGCCCACCCACAGCGGTGTCACAGCCTGGCAGCACCCAAGCAGCCCTGACAGGGGTCAGTGCAGCTCCAAAGTGACTCCTGCCCTGTGGAAAGGGGAAGATAACCACACACACCAGTCTGGCTGAGGCCTCAGCAGCGGGCTGGAGCCAAACATCTGGTCTGACTGCAGGCCCCATGCACCAAAGAAGATTTCTCAAGGGACAACACAGGAAAAGTGCCCTGCAGTTCCGTGCTACTGCATCTCTGGTCTGACTAAACTCAAGCCTAAGATGGCTCCAGAATGGCCCATTAGCACGGGGAACAAAAGTGCCCACAATGGGCGAAGAGAGCCATTGAAAATGACAGTACTGAAGGCATAGGCAGCTCAGCCACAATAGCAGGGTACACACAGCACACATAGGAGACACCCTTGAAGTGTCAAGTTCTAACTGACAGGAAGCATTGCTCTTCAGAATACTACAGGTCTCTTCTTCATAAAGCTGCTAGTTTCAAGATCAGGAAACGCAGCCAACTTTCCTAACACAGAAACACAGAAAGTTAGACAAGATGAGACAATAGGTTATGTCTCAAATGAAAGAACAAGACAAAATCACAGCAAAGAGCTAAATGAAACATAGATGACCAATATGTATGATACAGGATTTAAAGCAATGGTCATGAAGATATTTACTGGACTTAACAGAAGAGTGGAGGACTTCAGTGAGACCCTCAACAAACAGGAAACAAAGAAGAACCAGAGATGAAAAACTCAGTGAGTAAAATTGAAAATACACTACATGGAAGAAATAGTCTAGAGGAAGCAGAAGAATCAATGAGTGACCTGAAGGACAGAGTAATGGAGAGCAGCCAGGCTGAATAAGAGAGAGAAAAAAAATAATAAAAAATGAAAATAGACTTAGGGATCTCAGTGACACCATCAAGCGTGATATACGTAATATTCTCATTATAGGCATCCTAGAAGGAGAACCTGATAGATAAAGAAAAGAGGGGGGTGGTTGCCAGATATTGGGGTAGGGAGGAGGTATGAGGGGGGGAAGCAGTGAAGAGTTTCAAAAAGAGTTTAGAGGTGAGAGCTACTGCTAAGTGTTTTGTTTTGTTTTTCACCATTGCTATTTATGAGGAACACAACTGGTTGGTAGACCCGATAGCCATCTACTAGCCCTTTCTCTCCAGCAACATTTCAGTTAATGATGACCATGTGATACATTTCTGAGTCATCGATATAGGTAGAAGTTACTATTTTAGGGGTTTGCTTTCCTAATAAGAAGAGAAAAGCGGAGCTGGCACCACACTCTAATTTTATGCCTTTCTCTCCTTCCTCCCTTTTTCCTGTTTGGAATGGAGAGATGATACCCAAAGATACAGCATCACTCCATAATCATGAAGCAATAACTATGAGTACAGAGACCTCCACACTGAAGATTGTCAAGTACAACATCAAAAAAGAGCCTGCGTCCCCGATTGCATCTTTGGGAAGCTGAACTAACTTCCCACCTCTGGATTTACTGTTCTGTATGAAAAATGAATTCCTGTTTGCTTAAAATTTTATTTTCATTTTGTTTCTGTTTTGGATTTTATTATTTGCAGCTGCATTCATTCCTAATCAATTTATAATTTTAAATCTTTTGGTTATCTGCCATTAACTGAGTACCTGTGTGCCAGGCACACACTGCTTATATATATTCATTAATTTCAGCCACATAACAGCCATGAGGAAAGTGACACTTGACTATATACACATAACACACCGGCATATGTGTGGATGGATCCCTGTGTGACTGGAATGGATTTATCAAATGAAGAAACTGGAGCACGAAAGTGTTAAGTGACTTGGCATAGCTAGTAAGTGGCAATACTAGAATTCAAACAATGTCAGTCATACTACCAAATTTCATGACTTTATAATTTCCTTGACTTAAAAGAAGCTCATTTTTGCTAAAATTTGATTTATGGCAACGCTGAAGTTCTTTTCAAATGCATTTGTCTTTATCATGAATGTTGCCCACTTTTCTATCAGGGCATTCCTATTATTAGAAATGGGTCTGAACCTCTTCCGTTCATTCCTATTTGTCCTTTGTCATTTTCAGTTTGCTCAGGGGTTTTATTTTATTTGTCATACAAAATAATTTTATTGTGACGTTAAATTCATTAATAATCTCTTTTATACTTTCTGGTTATTATATGTAGAAATTTCTTAGACCTCTAAGAAAACCGTATTTGCAATTTTATTCAAATACTTTTATAGTCTAATTCTTTCATTTTATATCTTTGTTCCACCTAGATGTTATTTTGGTGTAAGACACAGGATAAGACTGCAATTTTCCCAGTTTGCTAGAATGCCACATCTATCATGTGTAAATACTGAACAAAAACAAAGAAAAAGTCCTGTATATTTTGTCTATAACTGAAGTTTCTGTTCTTTTTTTTTATCAATTTCTTATGATAAAAAATATCTCCTTCATAACTGTGGTCAACATCATAAACATTATAACTAATAGAGAATTATATGAAACGTTTTTGTTTTATTTAAAAAAATACAAGAATGTGACGTGACTCTATAGCTTCTTAAGATTCTGGAGATTATGGCCAATGTGCTAAGTTATGAAACAGACCCATTAGTATAAACCTAGAGAAGGGAAACAAAATATAAATATATGCAAAACATTCTATGATATTAGAAAATCCAAGCATTAACTAGAAAGGTATTAGAACTAATCAAAACAATTGAGTAAATTGGCAGACCAAAATTTAATTACCCTCAACTCATTAGTTTTCTTAAATATCATTGAGGCTGGATAGTGTTTCAAGTTTATGATTTATGTTTCTTCTTTATCTACATCCTGACCATCCACAATTTAAGTAAATCTGAGTTCTGCATTTCATTTCTTCAGGGGAGCATTGACTGAGCAGGAAGCAGAAAGGTTTGTCATATGTTCTGACTCCTTTTTGTCCAAAGACTTTTGAATAATACTTAGGAGAACTTGAGTTCTCAAGGCTAGAGTGCCTTAGAGTGTATATTATCAAGATATTTTAGGCCTAAAGTTATAATCTACCTCCTTCCTCCTTTTTATGCATTCTGCTTTGCAGGTTAGGATTGTGGTCTTTTTATTATAATTATTTTAGAGAGAGCACGTGTGTGCAAGGGGAGGGAAGGGCAGAGCGGGCAAGAGAGAGAGGGAGAGAGAGAGAGAGAGAGAGAGACTTAGTGTGAAGGAGAGAGAATCTTACACAAGCTCCACATTTAGCACAGAGCCTGACATGGGGTTTGATACCACGACCCTGGGATCAGGACCTGAGCCAAAATCAAGAGTTGGATTCTTAACCAATTGAGCCATCCAGTCTCCCCAGGGACACCTGAGTGGCTCAGTTGGTTGAGCCTCTGACTCTTGACTTGCACTCAGGTCATGATCTCAGGGTTGTGGGATCCAGCCCTGTGTGTGGCTCTGCGCAGAGTGTGGAGTCTGTTTAAGACTCTTTCTCTCTCCCTCTGCTCCTCTCCTCCCCACCCTGATCACAGTCTCTCGCTAAAATGAAAAGCATACATATGTGCATACATACATACATACATACATATATAAATATGTTACCCCTACTCCTGAGGGCAGAGGGACACAGGCCTTCATGATGCCATCTTGAGCCTGATGCGTGCCATGAGAGCCAGGTGCTCTGAGTTCTCTGCCTTCTTTTAAACTTAGTTCTTCTGTTTTCAAGCACTGATTTTGAAGACTTAAGAGAGGCTCTTAAAATAAGGCTGTGTGATTTTTCTATGTAAAGCATTCTGATCTGTTGCTAAGACAGTTCTTAATGTGACTACTTAAACATTTAAGTCTTGTGGGATCACCAAAAAAATCCCCAAATAAATGAGAATAGATGTTTTTTTAATGTGTTAGACTATCTACAAATTTATTTCTATAATTACAGAGTTAAAAATAAAAACTTGTGCTTCTTCTAGTTAAAGTTCAGTCAGTGGCACATGTTCGCTAAAAGTATGATTAAGAAAGAATGAGGTCTTCTTGTGTTCCTCTCTCATCAATAAGCTGGAGTGGGTCTATGAGACTATCCATTTTTTCTTTTCCCATTTGTAACCTCAAGTTTGGGATTTGGGTTAACTTGAAAGCTTTAAAAGCTCTTATATAGTTTTACTGCAATTCTGGACTGACTGCAATGTTTCTTTTAGCAACTGTAGGCAAACCAGAATACGTATCTAATAGGCCACATAAGTTCTCCATTGAATCATGTGTAGTGAGATGTCTTTTAGTATCTCCTATGTAGCAGGCATCGTGTGATTGTCTCTACAAAGAAAGGAAATGTTAATAATATACAACCGCATAATCCACTTAGGCAAACAGAGAGCTATTTTAGTAAAAAAAAGAATGGCCATAATAATGGTTCCAGGCCCCTCCAAGCTGGGACTCATGCAGTTGTTTAAGGTTTAGCTATCCCTTCACCGATTCATATGGTTTACCCCTGAAGATTCTTTGCATTTAATTATCTGTAAACCAGTCAGCTGTTTAACATGTGAGAACTAATTTAAGAATCAGACAAGTTTAAGAATCAGACAAATCTCAAGAAAACTGTCCTGTTTGTTGCAACTTTAATCTCTTAATGATTAGGATAATTCACCTGACCATAAATCTGAAACTTATGTTTGAGCTCTTTGATTCTATAGATCTGTTTTTGATTTAGATGTATTTCATCCAGTACACACAATACTTGTGGTCTCATAGTTTCTTTCTTATATATATCTAGTTAAAGAATTTAGTGTTAGCAGAGCACAATGACCTTAAGCAACATTTTAGTCAGAATGTCTTAGAAAATGTTATCACCTCTTTTTAGTATGGNTTTTTTTAAGAAAAAAAAAACAGACAGTGTTACTGTACTCTACTAGTTGTGTGCTATTGTTTAGGGACCGAATGAAAAAACGAAAAACCATTTTCAGTATTTAAAATAAAAAATTTGGGGGCGTCTGGGTGGCTCAGTCGGTTAAGCGTCCGACTTTGGCTCAGGTCGTGATCTCACAGTTCGTGGGTTTGAACCCCGCATCGGGCTCTGTCCTGACAGCTAGCTCAGAGCCTGGATCCTATCTTCAGAGTCTGTATCTCTCTCTCTCTCTCTGACTCTCTCCTGCTTGGCTGTCTCTCTCTGACTCTCAAAAATGAATTTTAAAAAAACATTAAAATAAGATAAAATAAAATAATAAAGAATTTTGTGTAGGAAATGCATCGAATGAGTGATGGAAGGAGCTGAGAAGCTATCCAGAACCAAAGAGGCTATCCAAAGATTGACAAAATCAAAGCTCCCACCATTTGCAGGCTGAAGGACAAAGGAGCAAGAGATATGATGGTAACAATGGTCATGGGTGACCAAATATCCATGAAGGTGGACCCAATAACTCTGTCTCCTGTACTACTTAGTTCATGCTACTTAATATACTGAATTGTGGTGATTTATGATGAGTATGTATCTCCCACTAGATTCTTTTAAAGATGGAACCTACCTGGATGTTCCCTTTCTGTGTTTTAATCCCTGGCCATTATCACAGTGGTAGTGCATAATAAATTCTCATTACATATTTGCCTCGCTGAATGGATTTGTAAGGGAGAACACTGTGGACAGGGGAGTGACAGGGGAATCTGCAGAGTGATAATCCTAGAGGAAGGGAAAAAACTGAGGGCAGACATAGAGCACATGTGAGCCAGTAGGACTCATGGGGAGTAAGGACTTTAGAATATTAGATAATTAAAAGGTGACTTGAACTGGAGATCTTTGCATTGTCTCCTTGCAAATATAAGAGTAACAAGATAATGTTACGGTTGGTTTTATAATATTTCAAATAGCTTGATACAGTTTGTATTTTTATAATATAAATACTTATAATAAAATGTTTTTAAGTTATAGCATTAGATTACAAAATGGCTTTTAACCATTTTGATTTAAATGATATTCTGTGCCTTTATTATACGTATTTTTAATTTTATTGTAAAGGTTTTGATGATTTATCTTTTCAGTAATGTGAAGGGAGAAGAGGAATAGGTATACCTCCTTATTCTGTTTTAAATTTTTTTATGGAATTTATCACCATATGATATTACTTTCTGTTTATTTTTTTTCTCTCTTTCCCTACTCCACTAGAATTTCAGCTCTCAGAAAATGGGGAAATTTATCTACTTTGTTCATTGTTGCATTGTAGAGCCCGGAAAAGTCATCAGCATATAAGACGTGCTTAGCAAATAAATATTTAATGAATGAAGCAAGGAGAAGCTTTATTTAAAAACCAACTCGCCACCTGACCAAATAGATATTCTGGTTCTGATAATGGTGGAGTAGGTTTGTATTTGATTGACATTCCCCATATCTGGCCTTATGTAACAATTATAAAATATTTTTTTTCCAGCTTTTTGAGATATAATTGACATACAACATTGTATAAGTTTAAGGTGTACAACACAATGATTCGACATGTATGTGTTATGAAATCATAATCACAAGAAATTTCGTTAACATTTATCACCTCACATAGTTCCAAATTACAAAACCTTAATGAGAAGTAATGAAGCCACTAGAGAATGACCGAAAGCAGAACTTGACCTTTGATATAAGGGAACTGTGCTTATCCTTCTTTCCCACTTCTTGGCAGCAAGAACTCCACAGAGAGCAGAGAGCAGTATTCAAGGCTGCCTACGTTTTTGAGAATTTCTTCCCAGTAAGGAAAGGGTTACAAAGGAGGGAACACCACATTATAAAGATAAACTTTCCTCAGACTTTCCTTGGTAACTGTTTAAGTGTAAAGGAGAATACAAGATCAGTGGAAAGCAATGGCTTGGAAGTTTAAAAGGCTCAGTAGAGGTAGAGATGTTAGCTGCTGCCCACCGCAGGGAAGACAAACATTTGGAACAAGAATCATGTGGCAAATTAAAGGGCTTTAAAAATACCTTTTTTTAAAAATTTAAGTTAATTTTAAAATTTTTCTAATGTTTATTTATTTTTGAGAGACAGAGACTGAATGGGGGAGGTGCAGAGAAAGAGAGAGAGACACAGAATCTGAAGCAGGCTCCAGCCTCTGAGGTATCAGCACTGCACCTGATGCGGAGCTCAAACTCACGAAGTGTGAGATTATGATCTGAGCCGAAGTCGGATGCTTAACCTACTGAGCCACCCAGCTGCCCTACCTTGGTTTTTTTTTTTTGAAACATCAAACTTTCAGACTAAAAACTATAATGCAGGATTACCCCTGTGAGATTTTCCCTGAGATATAACAAATCTAAGAGTAGGCCTGCTGTAACAATATGTAAAAACAAGCATTCACAAGTTCAAGGTGAGCAACCAATAAAGTAACTGCTAGAGGAAAAAAGTAGCACGCAGAGAAGAGCATAGAATCTAGTTTCTCACCAGTGTACCATTCATGATGTTTAGAAAAAACGAACATCACTAAATATGCAAAATAAAATCATGACACTAGATCAAGAGGAAGAGCAATAGAAATAGACCAACTGCCTCAGAGATGGATAAGATGCTGGAATTATTTTAATAATTTTAATTTATTTAAATTAAATTAAGTTAATTTTAAAGTCCTTTTCAACTTTTATAAATATGTTCAAGGGCTGAAAGAAAAGATGGTCATATTGAGTCATATGGTCATGTGGAGAAGGCCAGCAGAGAAATACTGACCATAAAAAAGAATGTAATGTAAATTTTAGAGCTGAAAATGAAAATATCTGATATAAAGATGTCACATGATGGATTTAACAGCACATTAAATATGGTGGAAGACCAATTAAAAATTATCCAGTTTACAGAACAAAGAGAAAAAAAGATTAAAGACAAGAAACAAACATTCAGAGATGTGTGGGATAATATCAAGTTGTCTAATCTATGTGTATGTGAAATCCCAGCTGACAAGAAGAGAAAATGGGAAAGAATAAATTAAAAACATAATGACTGAGGTATGAAAACATACCTCAGATTTCAAAATCTTAGAGTATTCTTAGTAGAATTAATACATAGAAAACCTTAAGTATATACATCATAATCAAACTGCTGATAACAAAAAATAAAGAGAAAATCTTGAAAGGCATCAGAAGTGTGTGTGTGTGTAATATTATATACAGGGAAACTGATTCAAAGATGAATTGAGATGATTGAAATCTCAACAAAAGACAATAGAAGAAAATGTTTAAAGTGCCAAAAAGAATTCCTCTCAACTTAGAATTCTTTCTTCAGAAGAAATATCTCTAGAAAATAAAGGCAAAGACTTTTCAAGTAAATAAAAGCTGCTAATTTCCTACCAGAAGACAGTACACTACAAGAAATGCTACAGGCTTTCTTCAGGTTGAAGAAAAATAATGACTGGCAAACTCAGATCTCTAGGAAGGAATGCAAGAGGAAAGATGAATATGTATATACATGCAAAAGAGTTATCTTTTTCTTTCCCCTTAACTTCTTCTTATTAAAAGACCACTACCTTTTAATGCAAATATGATAAGCTTGTATATTATTTAATTGTTTAATGCAAATATTATAAGCTTGTGGTTTACAATGTATCTAGGTTTGAAACAGTAACAACAATAACAGAAAATGGGGTAAATGGGATCATGTTGTATTTAGGCTCTAGCATTTTAAGTCAAGTGGAAAAACTTTAACTCTAACTAGACCAATAACTTAAAGACATATGTGGTAATAACATATAAATTACTTTAAAAAAATCAACAGAGAGGTAGAGCTAGAAGCCCAAAAGATTTAAAATAGAACGATAATTAATAGCTAACCCAAAGGAGGGCAAGAAAGAAATCTGTGCATTTCACTGTATGTAGAATTTTACTTTAATAAAGCATAAAAAATATAAAACAAAATGAACAAAAATAGATCTGGTGGATCAGAATTAGGGAGTGGGGTTCAGAAATTTGTATAACACCTACTTCCCCCGAATATGATGATCACTTGGTTTGAAACTAGTGATGTAGATTGACTTCACCAACCTTCCTGTGGTTATGAAAGGATAAGGCCTCTCTTGGGCCATTGTCTCCATGCAGACACATCACTCAATTGGAAGAGTAGCCAGAACCTCAGACTTTGTCAGGTCTGAGGAAGGAGCTGGCTGTGGCCTGATGGTCTACAAGAACTGTGTTATCAGAATGACAGCAGTTACCACAGCCGTGAAGAGCTTAACAGCTTGCTATTTTCTCTTTTATTCTTACGTACCACTTGCTAACTTTTATCTTCCCTCAATTTGTCTGCCTTTTATAGGCATTTGATGGAGAGAGAATTATCATAATCTGACACTTCCATTTTTACGAGAAAAGGAGACTTGTAAGGGAGTATCAGTGTTCTCTGTCAGCTCACACATTTATGGCCTGAGCAGGTTTGGCACTGAGGTTTTAAGGAGACAAGCCTGTGGCACTTACTATATTTATATAAAACCAAAGCTGTGTGAAAGATGGAGAATCTGTCAGAAATGCTATTGAGTCCAATGAGACGTGTGCAGTGCATTATCAAGCAGGTCATGAGAGATTTGATATAAGCCTATTTCTTGTGCCCTAGATGTCACCTTCTATCATGTTGATGAAAAAATGTAAAAGAAATCTCTTCAGGAAATGTGCTGATTTGAAATCATGAGAATGATTTTTTTTTTTTTACAAATAGTTTATTGTCAAATTAGTTTCCACATAACACTCAGTGCTNAGAGTGGGACTTTCAAGTCAAGATCCCAGAGGTGGAGGAATGTCAAGTGATGATAAAGCCCAAGATGTGGGATTGGGAGCTTGTGACTGAAGTTAAGTGGAGATGAAGGTCATGGGGGACAGAGAGCCAAGGAGGCAGTAGGTGTAGCAGTGGAAGAGATTCCACATGGTTTTTTTTTTTTTGAATTTTAAAACAAAAATTGAGGCTAACATAAAAACCCTGAGTCAGACACTAAAGGCTTCAGGGAATGAGAGGGAGTTACCCATAACTCAGTAGATGACAGAAGTAAGGAGTAGAGGTTAGTATAGACTGAATGACATTATAGTAAGCAAGCCTGTCTACATAACTCAGAAGAAACAGGCAGAAAAAATTTCCTTCGGTGACATTCTTCTCTAGCTTGCCAAGTCTCCCAGATGGAAGCTGACAAGTGCAGGGTTGTTTTTACAGCCTGGTTACATCTTTGACATCTCTACTTCATTTAGCCTCTGCTGATTCACTGTTATAGGATCCCCTTGAATCCGAGTCCGCCTGGAGTCCTACTTCAGTGGTTTCCCTTATTCTAACATGTATAGATCCTTGGAAATGTGTGCTTGTGTGCGTGCGTGTGTGTGTGTGTGTGTGTGTTGTGGGGGGGGGG